>NW_010326652.1:0-35031 GCF_000700745.2 Antrostomus carolinensis | reverse complement strand
GGAAAGAAGAACACGAAGGCTTGAGGGAACTTTCCGGGACAGGAGTGATGGAGGGCAGGAGATGCAGGTCTTGTCCAAACCAGAACACATCTAGTGTGAGCAATGCTCTGCGAAGCCACACCAGGACCTGTACCAAGGAAAGCCAAGGTCCCCAACAAGTCTCAAGCACCAGCAGGGAATTGACACTGACCAGGAAGAGCCTGCACCTCGCTGCTCTTGAGCACCACACATTTTGGAACAGCATTGCAGCTTCAGCAATCACAGACTGCTGGTGCCAATCTCAGTATGAGGGGTTTGCATGCTGCTCTTGTGAGGGCTCATCTTGACCAGCTGTTTTCAAGCAAGCTGTAATGTATATGTACTCCAAATGGCAAAAAAACCCAAAACAACAGTGCAAATGATGTCTAGTCAGAGTCTTCTCTCTATTTTTCAGGAGTTGCCAAAAGCCATCTACTCTACGTACGGTTCATAAAACTGATAAAGAATATTTACAAGTAATTACAGAGCAGGGACCCTACTTTAAATGAAAACACTTCCACTTTTCCAATGAGAACTCACAACTGCCACTGTATGTAATTCTACCTGGGTTTGGTACACAACCACTTACTAAGGGATGCCCAGAGAAGAGGGCTAGGTTACTGCCTTCCACCTCTCCTGGCCACGCTCCTCAGCTCCTGCCAGCCCTCCTAGCCACTCTGCCTGCAGCTCATCCTCCCCTTCCCATGCTCTATTTACCAGCTGCCCCACCTTGGCATGTTGGTGGCATCCCAGGGTCCCCACATAGCTGCCACACCACATATCTGGACAGTCACTTGTTTCCAGACTACTGTATTAATGAAATATTTGCCAACCCCTCCCAGACCCCGTGGTGCATCATGTGCGCAGAACCTCACATACTTCTGTGACAAAGGCCCTGAGCAATCTTTTGGGGACCCTGTGGGCAACTGCTATATGGGTCACTTCAGCACAGATCAATCTTGCCACCCACACAGCAGCATTGCCCTGGCTCATACTTTATGTAAATCATCCACATTGCTTAAATCATTCATGGTACCATACACACGTTTAGACAATCTCAGAGCTGTAAAAAGACCCAAGTGAGATAAAACTCAACTTAAATTTAGAAAAAAATTATCTGTTGATGTTTCAGTTTTGTAAACACATTGTAGGGTCCACAGAGCACCAGCCATCAGCACCCCAAGCAGTTGGGCATCCTCTTCCCCTAGCCCTTGGAGCATCCTCCTGCCACAGATTTCTCAACCTCAAGGAGAAATGTTCTCCTGCAAGTTCATCAGAAGAATGGATGATATTGACTTCAGTGTTTATTTTACCTCAAGGCCGCTTAAAGTATTTGTATGATGATACATCTAACGAGTTGTATGGCAAGTGTGTTTGTTTCCTCTCTGTAAAAAAAATTGCATTCTTACTTAAGTGGAGTCCATTTAAACAAGAGTTTTTTTATTATTATGATCCTTTGCAATGAGTGTGTGCCCTGCAAAATAAGGACTGAATAAAATTTATTTATAATTGCCTATATTACAAAATTATTTTTTTCCTAAGAGATAAATAAAATTGTGGGGCTTTATATTCTCAGGAAAACAAGTCAGGTTTCTCTTTTTAGCATGATGAAGTTCTGTCATGTCTAGATTTCGGTAACAACTTAATTAAAACCATGAATCTACACACAGCATCTACCTTGGGTAGACTGTGTATAAGAACTAGACCATATTTTATCCTGTGGGCTTGTTACAACTTTCCCAGAAGTGGACTGCTTTGTTTAAGCCCCACAGTGACATAGATTGTGCTTTTTAACTTTTTCATTTGATACGTATATACTGGCTACCTACTTTTGAACAATTAATGGAGTTCTCAGACTTAATACCTGGAAATCAGATAATATTTCTGAGCAGTAATTTGATTTGCAAATTTAACAAGCCTCAATCTCACTAAAATTTACATATTATTCACTTGGGTCACCACATGAATTATCCCATCTAAATTAAGAATATGCATGAGTAAATGTACGACTCCACCCTTAATTGAAGTCATTACCCATTTATTTTCAAAATAACAGTCTTTCTGTTTCAATTATTATTATATTATATACTATTTACATGTTGTTCATATCCTCTTTCCTGTGGGCATGACTATGATGTCCTTCCTTAAATCATGACCTTTCAGTTTAAATCGCCTCACACCACTTTTGTCTGTATCTCTTCCAAGCCCTTAAATAAATAAAGAAATAATTTATCTCATCACACCTAGAGGGAGGTGATTCTCCCACCCTACTCCACTCTGGTGAGACCACATTTGGAGTACTGTATCCAGGTCTGGGGCCCTCAACACAAGAAGGACATGGACCTACTGGAGCAAGTCCAGAGGAGGCCACCAGTATGATAAGAGGGCTGGAGCAGCTCTGCTGTGAGGACAGGCTGAGAGAGTTGGGGCTGTTCAGCCTGGAGAAGAGAAGGCTCCAGGGAGATCTTATAGAGGCCTCCCAGTACCTGAAGGGGCTACAAGAAAGCTGGGGAGGGACTTTTTATAAGGGCAGGGAGTAATAGGATGAGGGGTAATGGCTTTAAACTGGAAGAGGGGAGATTTAGATGAGATGTTAGGAAGAAATTCTTTAGTGTGAGGGTGGTCAGACACTGGCCTAGGTTGCCAAGAGAAGCTGTGGCTGCTCCTCCCTGGAAGTGTTCAAGGCCAGGTTGGATGAGGCTTTGAGCAACCTGGTCTAGTGGAAGGTGTCCCTGCTGATGGCAGGGGGGTTGCAACTGGATGAGCTTTAAGGTCCCTTCCAACCCAGACCATTCTGTGATTTTCTTTCCCCATTTCTTACTGTGTAGGAGACAGGATTTTACTACCTTTTTATGTTCTCCAACACTTTTGTCGTAAGCCAAACTTTTGGTGTAAACCAGGGTGCACTACTTCAAGAAACTGAGAAAAAGTTGAGCTTTTACAATTAGTCTGGAAAACAGTTGCATGCCCCTCTTTTGTCTCTTGGGAGAGTGATTTAGGGAATTTTATTTGACTTGGGTAGGTTTCTTACTCCATGCCTGCAACATGCTCTTTATCTGTTGACTATTTAGTTGTTTAATGGTGAGAGAGTTGTTATGAAAGACCCCAGGCCCATGAGGAGAGGCAGCAAAAGTCAGTGTCAAGGTCTGAATGCCCAGAGAGAGTCTGAACATGAGAAGAGGGTACCCAGCCAGTTTGTCTCTGACAGCCCCCAAGGAGCTGTGTTTTTCATCAGCTGTAACTCTTCAAGATGAATCTATGAGATCCTTCTGACATTCCTACAGTGACTAGAAATATTTGTATGTATGACTGTCAGGACATAAAATCCTGTATGATGATAAAGTCCCGTGTGATTATAGATTCCCAGGAAGCAAGAAAAAAAAATAAAATACTCCTCCCTCAGAGAAGTCACATCAAACAGCATAGGACTAGGATACTTTTCAAACTAATACATTAACACAAGAGAACAGAAAACGTGTGCTTTCTGTGAGATGTTCAAATAAAATCTGAAAGAGAAAGCTATTTAACTTGCTCCTGGACATTTTTTGATGTAATTTCAAGTTCAATTCTCTTAGTGCAAATTTTCTTCTCTTGGTAAAAGTGTAAAGCAGTATTTTTGTCTTTCATCTCTGTTTTGCCTTTGAAATTTCAGTCTCCTTTTTTATTTTTACTTTGAAAAAAAAACCTAATGCAAACAGCAAAATTTAACATCCAAATCACTGGGTAGGCATACTCTAATAACGCAGTGAAATATTCTACATTGTAACCAGGGAAGAATAGCAAAGTAAAAGCCTAACTAGAGACATTTTGCATCCTCTTGGATGCTACTGATCAAGTGCTTAGATGTGCAGACATTTCCAGTCAAAAAAAGAAAAAAAAAAAAAAAAAAAGGTAGCCACTGCCTGTTTTTTTGTAGGTTTGGGGTTGTTTCGGGGTTTTGTTTTGTTGTTTTTGTTTTTTTGAAAGAGATCTTCACAGAAAAATAATTATATCTTTTGATATGATACAGGATGATTTTCTACAAGTTACCTAGATATTTAAATATTAATTCTTTCAGTGGGAATCAGGCACATAAATGCCATTACAGAAGTGAACTTACACATTGTGTTTTTAGAGTACTGCAAGCATCATATCCCTACTGATAGCAGTTTTTAAGAAGGACACATAAGCAGAAGTAAAAGCAAGTCTAGTATTTATTTTAGTTCAAGTCCTGCCATTTGAATACTAGAAAGCTCTACATGTATTAATATTTCATATTTTCTTGACACTATAAGATGCAAGAAATTGAGAAAATCCTCTCTCAAACCACAGGCCCCTATTGAAAGCATAGGGACAAATGACTCAACTGAAAAAAGTAACATTTCCAAAGTGACTTTGGCAGAGAATTCTCAAGACATGAGCCCTTTGGGATAACTCTGACCTGAGAAAACTAAGAATAGTCTTTTGGCACTCTCTTTACAAGGAACACACTTGCTGGCAAGATGCCTCGAGTCCTGTGTCCCTTCAGAAAGCCCAACCTCGCTGTTTGTGCAGGTTTGTTTCAGACAAGAACCTAGAAGGCATCACGCTTCCTGCCACTTCACCTTACCCCTCATGAGAACCACATGTACTCTTCAGAAATACTTGACAGAAACAAAACAACTACAAAAGAAAGAAATTGCAGAAAAACACATGGGCACAAGTGCCTTCTTTCAAGAGAGGAATCATTCCACAGATATAAAGCAGTGCAGAAGCTATCTGTCTCTATCTTCCAACCCAGAGCCTGGTGCTTACAAGAGCAGAGATTTCAGTTTATTCATCAACCTTGGGAAACATGATTGATTTGGGGAGTAAAAGCAGTTTTTATTACATGGTATAATATGTTTCATTTTCTTTAGCAAACTGTAATTTATTTTACACAGTATTCAATTTAGATAAGCGTTATAGCTGAATGGTTCATCAGATAATCTTTTGTCAAGTTTGATGGCATCTTATTCTGAGTATGCATAAAATATGGGGGTAGAGGGTTAGGCATACAAACACAGACATGAATTTACAAATAGACACCGCCGATTCCACAGACTGAGTTTGGTTATAGTGGTACGTAATTAGAAGCTTAACTGTTAATTTAGACTCAAGCGAGGCAAATGAAAATGGGATAAAATTCAGCATCTTTAATAATTCAATAAAAATGAACAGTCTGAAGCATCACGTAGAAAGAACTGGGTGATCTTCAGAACCCTGATAGCAGAAATGCAGTGAAATGTACCATGCTGTGTGCTAATAATCAATTACATTAATTACAAGAAATTCTGTTATAAATTGGGATCTCGTTAGTTGGAAATAGCTGAAGAAAAGGAAGCCTTGAGGGGGTTCATTGGCCAGACAATGCCCAGTTACTGACAACAACACAGCTGGTGGGGGTCAGGGGGATAACATGATCCCAACATTTATCTGGTGAAGCATTTGTCAGAAGAGCTAAGGCTCTGCTAGGATCACTGTTGTCCTTTGTTGAGACTTCTGTGCAAAACAAGAGAAAGAACATGGAAAAGAACAACTCGAGATTTTGGCTTATAGGGGGGGCTGGAAAAATGGACAGCTGTCTGTTAATACAAGAATGTCAATGGGAAAAGGAGGGAAAAGAGAGAACTACTTAAAATACATGGTAAGTCTGCAACTAACTTGGTCCCCTGGAATAATCACACCATGAATAAATTTGAATGAATTCAGCAGACACAATGATCAGCCTGCCCAGACCTTATTGCACGGATCAGGAACAAGCTTTTTGGCTCCAACAGAGCTCTCCTAGTTTGTGCTATGGTTGTTCATTGAGATCTAAATGCAAGGCAAGGCAAAATTTTCTGTGCAAGATTTTCAAGGAGATCAGGAGCCAGTTCCTCTCATTTTGAATGGTGCTAACGGCCATGCCATTGGAACAGTGCAGCGAGGAGATCTAATATGAAAAGTATCAGTGGAGGACATTTAATTGGAGATAGAATATATTCTTAAGTCAAGCTCTGATGGAGCTGTAAAAGCAAATGAGCTTTCAGGCACAAGCAATGCCCTCCCCACCCCTGCCCTACCAACTCACATCACAGGTTTCAGAAAAGTGCGAAGTAGCAGCTGACCTTTTTGCTTGTGTTCAGGCTTTCGGATTGAGATCGATACTGATGATAGCAGAATTATACAAGCATTACTCTTTGAAGTATAATCCTCTCTCCTCTTTGCCCAAGACACTGTGGCTCACAACATTCGATCTCGCATCAAAACATCATGTTGGAGCAGCAGCCTACAGCCATGCTGGCAGCTTGCAGACAATCCAGGGCCACTCACCTTGTAGCTGGGTTGCCACTCAACTACCTTCACATGTGCTCAAGGTTTTACAAATAAGTGCTTAAGAGCCTGTAATTGGGCATACATTTATGCATGGTGTGACTGGAAAACTGCACCTCCTGGGCTGTACAGACTAATGCCAAAGGGAAAAATTCTTGTAGCTTTAAAGTAACAAAATGTCCTTGACTTAAAGGATTTGGGTCCCTTAAATGCATTACACAGAAAATTAAAGAGAAGTGAGACTCCCTTGATCATGCTAAAAGGTACTTTATGAAGCTACCATAGAGCGAAAAAAGAGTTTAAAGTGATCAAGAAGGAAAATATCACGAAGTCCCATTTGGAGCCCATGGCTTAATCTCCTCATTTGGGAGAGGAAGATTACTCCAAGAGAGTTTTTAAAAACCTAGACAAGGGAATTACTGATTTGCATAGATATCAGGTAAGTGGAAGAAGCATGCTCAGTTTTGATATGGCACAAAAACAACAATTTAAAGGTAACTCCACATTGTGGTGTTTATAAAATGCCATGAGGAGGCGATAATTCATAGAGGAAAGTCAACTGCTGTCACTCTTTCAGGAATACTTGGCAATTCCCTGAACATCCCCAAAAGAACAGGCTGTTAATGTGGTTAGTGCCATGGGACAGGGTGTAGTGTCATCTGGGAAGATTTATTGTCAAACTAACTCCTGCAGCAAATTATTATTTTCAAGAAAACTTTTATTTTGAAGGTTTTTGCACATAGACAATATCTTCTGGATCAAACAGAAGATGGAGGCACCTCAGCACAGCCATGGTCATGGCCACAGAGTTAGGGAATGTGCTTAAGCAAGGTCTTGACATAGCTTCCCAGATCTGAAAACCCCAGGGCTATACAAGCCAGGTACTAATCAAATATTCACTCATTCAGCTGGGAACAGCTCCAACAGGAGAGGCTTCCTGGCAACTTTTCCCGCATGGTGCCCAGCATCCACCCTGTGGTGGTGAACCCCTTAGACTCATCTCACAACTCCCTTTTGCACTTTTGCACTCCTCTGCAGTCTATCTTCCCTCCCATACCAAGGTTTTTATGTGGTTTGGGACTTCTTATTGAGTCTGGAAAAATATTTGCATCCTTAAGGAGAAAAAAAAAAAAAAAAAAAGACATTTCACGTGAGTTTAACCCAAGAGACAAAGAGGAGTAATGTGGCTCCATCTCAGTTTTCTAAAAGAGCATTGCCTGATAGGCAAGAATCATTGTAACATACCATGCTACATGACTACAGTAATCGCTCCTTTCAAGTCCCAAACACGTGGGTGAGATGCCTAATTAACAATGTAGGTAGGCGAGATATCTAATTAACAATGTACGTAGGCATACTGTTGATATGGCTCACACAGGGGCTCACTAAGATATCAAAAGAGGCCTGTTGGGAACCCAGCATTACACATTTGAACCTGTTTAATATTCTGACTCAGATTCTCCATTCATGTATCTCAGTAGGGCCTTATCACCTTTCGTTGAAGATACAGTGGTTTTAGATCAGGCTTGCATCCATCTATCAAGGAATATACGTGTGAGCTATTCTGAACCATGATCAATCATCAGAAAACAGGCATAATTATCATTTTATAGTTATGAGAATAATTGCAGAAGATTAGTAGTCTACCCAGCTGGAGACTTTGCAAAAGCCTGAAGGCAATTAAGCTGCTATATTTTGAAAGTATCTAATCAATTTAATTTCTTTTAGTAGATAAAGCAGCATGAACTTCAGTTCACATTGTCGGAGGAGGCCTGTTGGGTGATGAATAAATGTTACTGGTAGATCAATCCAGCCCTATGACAAGTCAGGAAGATTCTTCTTGCTGGTTTCAGTAGGAGTTGATCAGGCTCTGTTCAAGGAGAACAGAAGACCCATTTTAACATGTTTATATTTACTATTTTGGGCAGGACTGAGCCAATTTAACTGCCACCTCAAAGCAAACTGACATTTAAAAAAAATAGGTTGCAGAGACTTTTTTGGGTTGGCCAGGCAAAATGCTAAGAGAAAATAGTGAGCATTGACATAGAATTATCTAAGAAAAGCTTAAGGAATAGGATGGGAGGAATCATTTAAATGGTGATGGGGGTGGCGGGGGAAACGAAACAAATGCTTCCTAGAAGCACAGGTCATTCCTATTTCTTGAAAGACTGCCCTGATACCCAGCTGAAGTTTAGTGGGTTAAAATTATGCTACAGACAGAAAAATCATAGAATACCAACAGTCCTGAAACAGAGTGTATTTGGTGATGCCACGGGGCACAAATCTCAGCAAGAATACGGCATGAACCTTAAATGTTCTTGATATCTTTTTATGGGATCAGCAGTGGTACAATGCAATTCCTGGATCACTGAGTATGCTTAGAGTCACACCTATAGGAACTAAAGGCAATCTAAGATATAACATAAGCTTCTCCCTACTTGAGATAAGAACTTTGCTGAATTTCACTCCTTCCCACTCCAAACTGGGATTAAGCAGCACAAAATCCACCAGACCTGTTTCAAAGGACAAAAAAATCTTATACTCAATAAAATTTGCTATCCTGCACTCAGAGTGTAAACAAGAATCACAGACTTTCAAAAGTGGATCTGGAGTATTTCACAGGTGTTGGGGTCTTCATGAAAAGCTTGAGGAGTCACTGTCATCTTCTCTTTGCACCCTGGGGAAACTCTGGTTACTGTGGGGTTACTGGTAAGACATGCTGGTGGCTGCAGCCTGAACCCCAGTCTGGAGAGATATGAAATAAGGCTGGAAAAAGTCCAGGAATTATTTACTCAGGGTCAAAAGACACATCCAAGCCTATCATTTGAGTAGACCTCCATATGGCACTCTTGGGCATGTGTGGGGTTACAGGCAAGAACTCACGGGCTACAGTACCCTGACCACACTGATTCATGTCCAGAGTCAGTTTGGACACCTCTCCACACTGCCTCACCCAGCTGCATCATAGAATCATAGAATGGTTTGGGTTGGAAAGGACCTTAAAGTTCATCCAGTTGCAACCCCCCTGCCATCAGCAGGGACACCTTCCACTAGACCAAGTTGCTCCAAGCCTCATCCAGCCTTGCCTTGAACACTTCTAGTAACCTTGGACACTGCCTCTAGTCCACAGTCCAAATCTGACATCTGTCATTTTAATAAAGTAAAGGCTTTTGGGTAAAAGACTCGGCATGCCCCATTGCTTTGCTGTTTGTTCAAGAGACACAGGCAAAAGGTGAGCTTTAGAGTGAAAGTATTTCCCCTGCCAAGACATTCTTTTTTAAGATTAACGATATAGTAATCTGATTTTAATATTTCTATGGTATATAAAAGCCACCCACCACTCCATCTCTGCTTCACAAAGCTAATATGACTCAGATAATTAACTCAAGGACAAACTATTATCAAGCTACAGGACGTTCACCAGTGGAGTAATTAAACCCTTTAAACATATAACCATTGCTCTATTGACTGACAATCTTTGTGATTAGCTAAATTCAGTTCATGATCTTTTCAATCAGCCACTAGCACAAAGTGCACGACTGCAGTTTCCCAGTCCTCCTCTTCTGAATTGCTACATTAGCCTCCTCTGAAGTTTGAATCACAAGGATTTGTGAAGCTTCTGCTGCTATCTATTAAAGTGATTTATGGTTCAGACTATTTCAGGTAGCGTACCTGCAAGCAGAGACAGAAATGGCACTTTCTGCTCTAAAGCTGCTTTTAATTCCTTTAAAGTATTGCTGAAAAGGAGAGCAGAAGAAAAAAAAAAAAGAAAAAAAGACTTTTCTAGTAGAGAATGATGCCCAGGAAAGTTTGTTTACTGCAACCCACAGTTACCATCAGAACAGCAGCATGACATTTTGGCACATCAAACCCCCAAATTTAGGGCTTTCTTCTGCCACTCCATTATGTCCCCTTAAGTTCCTAACATTCCCATGTTGCAGCATGTTGGAAACCTGGAGCACACAAAATTCTACCGATGGCAGAGATCCCCTTCCCCTCTGATCCTCCAGCTCCACTTGTTATGCAGACAAGGGACAGGAGGAAACATGGGGATCAGGTGTGGGGGGAAGGAAAGGTAGATCTGGCAGCAGGTGCCCTCTGCCAGGACAGTGCAGGCAAAGAAGGCTTTGAGTAAACACCTTCCACTGAAGGTCCTTTCGCCAGGGCTCTTGCAATCAATTTGTTACCAAGCGTTATACAGTCTAAACCCCATAGGCAGAACAAGAAGAGCATGGAGTAATATCATATTGATCTGATTCAGTACACTCGTCGCTGACTTGAAAATATAAAGGAAACCACTTCTGCTAAACTATACAGATGGCAAAAAGGTAAACACAGATTTTTCTATTATTATTATTTTTGTTGAGTGTTCACAAAAGGAGAAGGACATTCGGTAAATTAGTCCTGTATAAAAGGTGTATTAGTACAGTCAAACACCAAACCATGCATCAAGGGGAAAAAAAGGTCCCCTCTATCTGAAGAAAGTGGTGCTGTGGCTGGAAAGCCCAAGACTAGGAAGGAACTGGAGAGAATAATAATGAATAAACAACACAGCACCCAGTGTGATCAAGGGATCAAAGGAGATCAGGGAAAAGAACCAAGGAGTTGTTTGATACCCTTCCACATGCAATGGGAAAGACAAATACAGAAATCACATCTTTTTTCAAAAAAAAAAAAAAAAGCTTTTACAAAACTTAGGGAGGCCGTCAGAAAAGAGCCATAAACAAATCTGAGGATGGAAGGAAATCTCCTACAGTAAGAAATGTCAAGATCAATCTCTTCTGCTTAGAGCAAGATTACCAATAACAGCATTTATGAACTTTCACAGGGAGAAAAAGCACAGTGCCAAAAAAATTAAGTTTAGTGGAGCAAGGCTTTACACATCAGTGGTATAAAGCTGGAGTCTACAAATCAAGTCCGACATTAGGATCACATTTAAGAGTGAAAATGTTTAACTAGTGGAGGGAATTACTGTGAA
This sequence comes from Antrostomus carolinensis, assembly GCF_000700745.2. NCBI lineage: Eukaryota > Metazoa > Chordata > Aves > Caprimulgiformes > Caprimulgidae > Antrostomus > Antrostomus carolinensis. The sequence goes on along the minus strand of NW_010326652.1, from coordinate 23,723 downwards.
AAATACTGGATGTCTTCTAATCAGAGTTGAGAAGGGTATAGTTTATAAACACAGTTCAACAGTTTAAAAATCTTTGAAAAACAGAGTTCTATTCTGCATGGCTTTGCATGGTCACTTCTAACAATAGTTAGCTGTATTGGGTAATGGTTGGCCAAAAATCAGCTTCCAACCTGATTTTTATATCCTTGGGTTTGGATAGAAAAAAAATAAAAAAAGTTGAATGTTTATATCTAATAAAAAGGAATAAAATGCCCAGATATCTTCTAGAACACGTTGGAGTGGCACAGGGAAAACAGCAGATAGGATTTTCACTCAAGGTAAAGCAGACTCCTAACCTCATCCCAGCAGGACAAGGGAGAAACAGAGCAAGGGGTGAACAAGACCACAGCTGGGTAGCAAGAGACTTGCAGAACTTCGAAGGAGATCTCCTGGCCCTACTGCAGTCAGTGGAAATTCTGCCTTTGACTTCAAAATGAACCAGGACTGCACACAAACATTAGTTTATCTGGGAAAAAGTCAGAATGAGGACAACGTTGTGACATCACTAAGGGATATAAAACAGAGCTATAAAACAGACTCGACACTCCTGTCTATTTTGTCCCATATTCAAAGAAGAGAAAGCATTAGATTCAATTAGAAAGGCAATCACACTTGTAGGCAATCACTGTTAATGCAATATTATAATTAGCATATCGGTATTTGAAATTCATTACTCCACGCTAACACTTAATCAGTTTAAATCTTTGTAAAGTCTTCAATGCTTGACTGAAAAGAACAGCACCTACAGTTGCTATAGCTCTGGGTGGGTTTCAGATTAAAAATATCATGATTGTTATATTTCCAGGTTAAAAAAAAAAAATTAATTAAATTTAAAAAAAATCACATTCCATTCCCTGTGACATATAGCTGTGAATGAATGCCCTGTCATATATTGCTTTTGGGTCTGTCTCCTTCTTCCTCTGCAGATAAACCCAGACAAGATCCTTCTACTGGTAAAACAGGAGATTGGGGAGGATGACCTCTAACCCATCTGAGGATGACAATTCCCCTTCTTCTCTTCTAACAACTGTTGTTCTGGCTTAATGTAACTCTTTGCATGTGGTATTTTTTGTGCAGCAAGTAGGAAAAAGAGTAATTTTTCATTTTCACAGCGCAACGCAATGGTATTACCAATTGCAAATTTAATCTGCAGTGTGGACCACCTATAGCTCTACAGCTGAGTCACTGTGATGGTTTGGATTTGCTTCTGTAATTTTGAAGATTTATTTAAAAAAAAAAAAAGCAGTGTGGGGGGAAAAAAAAGGACTAAACTGGCTCATTGATGCTTGGCAAACACCTGAGTCTTTCTCTCCTGAATGGAGGATTAGTGGGCATTAATCCTTCCTGAAGGCAGTATATTCAACAGATTCCCATGGTGAATGTGGTCTACTGTGACTATTGAGATGTTCTGCTTCAGAAAAACTTAACTGCCCTTGTCTAAATGCCAGGATGTCCATAGGCAAACAGCGACAGGCCAGGCTGCTCCTTGGGAGAACCTCAGCACACGGGACAACCCAGCACCCAGAAAAATCTGTTCCCTCCATGGCTCCATCAACAAAGCCAGGGCTTCAATGTGCTTGAGCCATTCTCAAGAGATAGCCTCTATCTGAAAGGGCAAATACCTACATCAGCATCTCATGTGTGGGAGTGCAAGCACGGGACAAACAAGCCCAAGGCAGGCTGGGAAGGGTGGTCACAACAGTTAACCTATAGCAATTTTTCATTCTGTTTTCATTTCAGTTTTTTAAGGTCTGAAACTGGAATCTCACAAACTAACGGCAAAGTTGTACTATCAGCAAAAATACAGAATTAAGCCTGTTTTCATTTCTTCTAATTGGAATAGGAAGGTAATGTCGTGAGCATTCAAGGTTTTGTTTTGGTTTTTTAATTAACCTCTCTGTGTTCAACTGCATCCAGGTTTAGTTTAAATATATTGCTTCCTTTTCACCTTCAAGCTCAGATGACAGTATTTTTTGTTCAATAAGACAGATGTGGAAATTATTCATTACCTGATGAAATACTGGCAGCTGAGGAAATGCATTCATGAATGCTTGAGAGAATTTGTTTACATGCACTCATTCATTGTCAGTGTTAACCAGACTGAATGTCTTTGACTTTCCTTCCCCCCCCCTCCCTCTCAAACAAGACATTCGGAGACATTTTGAAGGTTAATTTAGTATTTCTCAAATGCCACCCAAACTCTGAATGGTAGAGTTTACCTAATTACTTCTGCATCCTCCATCACAACAAGCTGTTAGCAACATACTCACTTAACAATTCTCTGGGCCATAATTTCTACAAGTGGAAGGCATTTGAAAACATGAGCTGAGCTCTTTTTTGTGCTAGAATAAATCCCACTTCCTTGGGTTTCTTTGGTTTCTTCAGCTTCATTACTTCCACAGAAGACAGTAACAGGGCAGCCAGTTCCACCTACACCTCCATACACTCACCAGGCAAAGATGTTGAGGAAGAAGGAGTGGACATTCTAACATAGCTTTTATGTTTACACAGTTTGTTAAGTCCTTTGGGTAGCAAAGGTTTGAAGCCAATGGGTTTTCTGACAGCTACTGAAGCCAATCTGAATGTGAGGTGCCACAGCCACCAGGCTGGCAGAAAGATAACTATTTGGTTTTGTTAGGGTTGTTCCAAGCCAGATAATTTCTGAAAACCACTAGTGTCAGCATGCAAGGGAGAGAGCACAGACATGCTATGGAGGATGGTGGGAATCCAAACTGCAGCAGCCCTGACAGATCAAATCTGTACCAGAATCACAGCAAAGGTGCACAAATCCAAGTGCAAAGTCACGTGCACCCTGGCAAGCCCAACGAGACGCCTCTACCTCACACAAAACTGGAGGTACCAGGAAAAAATGCCACATGCTACTCAAATTCCTGCCTCAGTCACACATAGCGGGTATCCTGCCAAAGTCTCAACCCCTTAGACACACAAAACGAACCAAGACATGGATGCACCAGGTAAGACCCTTCTCTGACTAGCCTGCAAAACAGAGACAGAGTCACACCTCACTGCCACTTCACACTTCCCCAACGTGAGCCATTTCACTTTGTACAGTGTACAACTGTTCCAGGACCAATGGACAAGACATCAAATTAGCAGAGGGGTTTACTGCTTTGACCTAACCAGAACTTCCCACCACAAATCCTGAAGAACAAATTCACTGTTGACAAACCACCACTGAGGATGGAGAGGTTTGGTCTAGACATTTGTGAAGCCTCTGTGCCCCACAATTCAACTGTTACCACACTTGCCATTTTATACCTTTCAATAGTCAAACAACAGCAGGTCATCACCATTAAAAGAAAAAAAAGTCAGTCTTACCAGGTTATAGAGTGACCTTGAGCTGACTTCTTCCTCAGTCAATACAGAATGGGGAGAAGAACGAAATGGAGTCACCTCCCCGACATCTTGTCAGCATCCATCTGGCGTACCCAAAGCAGCCTGCCTGAAACAGATGAGGACAGCCAGTCAAACTCCAAGTTATTTACACATTTGCTGGAAAAACTCGATTCTGACAACTCTTCCCACGGCATATTTCCAAACAATATTTCTTTTGTTGCTGAACGTGACTTTGTTTTATTTGGAAATACCAACCACAATGAGCCAGCTCTGAAACACCGGAGTGAAACAATAGCAGGAGGCAGGAGGAAGGGAAGGGAAGCATTCCAAGTTACCAGAAGGAAAACCACAATTTTCCAATCAGCTCATGAACCCTTTTTCACATTGACATGGTGACAACTAGAGTTTCAATCAGCCTGCAAAGACTATTTTGCTGATGAGCTCAGGCGAAGCCATCCTGTTTGCTCCATTCCTTGGTCTATTGCTAACCACATGTATCACCGCAGCTTGTGCCATCCACTCATGTTCCCTGGGGACTCTCCACCCAAGGACAAGCATTCCAACAATGCCTGCTCTGCTTTTGTGACAGCATAGAAAAAAATCTCTTTTTTAAATGTCAGCACTAAACTAAGAAGACCAAATATATTAACAAAAATGTGATAGTGATAAAACAGCCTTACCAGGATAACGGCTTCAGAGGAAAAGAAGCTGATATTGTCTTTGTAACTATAATTACTTAATAAGCATTTCAAGCAGCAAAATAATTCAGCCCTCACTGTAACCGTGCTTTGGAATTTTACAAAATTGATAAAAATACCAATAAAGGATCATTGCAATACAATACAGCTTCCAGATGGCATAGTCCGTTACTATGTGAAAGACTAGAAGATGGGCCAAGAAAGATGGAGAATTTGCCATGGGGAGGTTGGACCTCAGAGGATGTGGCTCTGTGCCACAACACTCAACCACTCCCTTCCTGGGTGGGAAACTTAGAGTTTGAGTTTGGCAACTCAAAACTCCCTTGGCCCTTGTTTAACCTGGTACAAATTATGGCAACATGTTTTATCCCCTGCTTGCCTGCTCTCCTCAGCTGCCAGGCAAGGAGGGAGAGGAGAAAGGAGCACGAGAACATTTCCAAGATGACAATATTACTTCTTACTGGGTGCGTTTTTCAAAGCGAGCCAGACACTACCCCATCATGTATCAGGTCAATCTCCATGGCCAGTAGAACTCTAATTCAGAGGGATACTTCAAAAATACAACTTTATCCCACCAATTACCCTTTCTACAAAACGTCATGCTACCATCTCTCAGATCCCATCCTCCTGCATTTCCTGAGACATTTGTTTCCAGAGGATAAGTTTTAAGAGCAGGCATGTAGGGACGCTACCTTAATGTGGTGGCATGTGATTAACTGAGCTGTCTATAACACTATCCATAATAAAATACAGGAGGTTCCACTTAAATTTGAGAAGAAACTTCTTTACAGCAAGGGTAACAGAGCACTGGAACAGGTTGCCCAGGGAGGTTGTGGAGTCTCCTTCTCTGGAGACATTCAAGACCCGCCTGGACGCCTTCCTGTGTGATCTCATTTAGGTTCCTGCTCTGGCAGGGGAATTGGACTGGATGATCTTTCGAGGTCCCTTCCAATCCCTAACATTCTGTGATAAACATGTTTAAGTGTGTGAGGATTTGAATGGAGTCAGGCTGAAGGCCAAGATGCCAGTTTAGCCCATCATTTCCAGGCACAGGACACTGAGCCGCCTGCATAGGGAAGCCTCTGCTTCTCCTGAGCCCTGCCAGCCCCCCAGCCACAGCACCCCCTGCACCCACCACAACACATCCCCTGAAAGCCAGGGAAGCCCTAATCTGAGACCCCGTGCATAAAAGCAAAGGCAAGGTGACTCCAGGCACCTCACTAAGAGGCTTCATGCAGGGCTGAAGGAAAAGGGTGCCAACCAGATGTCTACAGAAAATGCTACTGACCATTTGGTAGCCACAACTTTTTTTTTTTGTTTTTCCACAGAGTGCAATTCACGTGGGATGCTCAGATTTTCTCCCTCCCCTTTCCTTGGGGCAGTGATGGGTTTACCCAAAGGCTTGTTGAGCTCACCAAGTAGCTCACACAGTCACTTGCATTAATGAAGAGGGTACAGAAAGGGCTATCATCCAGGTTGGTTGAACCTCAACTCACAGAGCAAGAGGGTTGATCCCACCACCCCAGCCTCAGTTGGAAGCGTGTCCCAGGCAACACGGGCAGAGGCGTGACTGTAAGAAGTGGATTCCTTTACTCAACTTTAAATATTAGATACCTTTCTGAAGCAATTTCTGACCTTTTAAAAATGTCATTTTTATTCATTCAAGCAATTTGCAATACTAAACTTTAAATATTAGTCAGAGCAATCCTTTGTCCTTTTCAAAATGCCATTATATTCATCTAAGCACACATATTTTTTATTCATATGCCTCTTTTTAATTCTATTTTACTGTAGTACTGAAAGCAAAGTGCATAACCTTTGCCTACACTTCGTATTCCTCTTTAATTGCATCGCTTCAAGACTTCACAGTGCACTAAGCTTACTGCAGGGCTCTAAGATTGTTTCTTTGCCTTCTTTGAAATAAACTTGTCCAGAGATAGGAGTCAGGGCTGTGCTTCCCTCGCAATTCAAATGAGAGCCTTGTGGTCCCACAACATAAGGGGGGAGATTGAGATTAGATGTGAGGAAGAAATTCTTCCCTGTGAGGGTGGGGAGACACTGGCCCAGGTTGCCCAGAGAAGCTGTGGCTGCTCCTCCCTGGAAGTGTTCAAGGCCAGGTTGGATGAGGCTTTGAGCAACCTGGTCTAGTGGAACTGGATGAGCTTTAAGGTCGCTTCCTACCCAGACCATTCCATGGTTCTGTATGATCCCCAGCCATTCTCCAGGCTGCAGGAGGTCACAGCACAGCTTAGCCATACTTGGGGACGTGTGCTCTGCAGCACACTGACAGTGCAACACCATGGATGCAAATATAGCTGTGCAGCACAATATTATGGATGCCAGCATGGCTGTACAGATACACACGAGGTGGCTTTTCATCTGACCAGGCAGGATCCCAAGATCACCCCAACTCAAAGGCACATCTGTCTAAACATTCAGGACCAGTGTTGCTGCAGCTACTTCACTTTTGTCGTCTGAGGTATTGAGATGAAAGCCTTGCACCTCTGCTTTTATGCCACAACCTTTAAGTCTCTGACTGCAGAGTTGATACACTCTCAACCCTTTAACCGCCCCATCCTCATTTGTACGCAGGCAGCAACATCACACTAAGGGCCAACACGCTGCTGCAGGTTTCAGGCTTACCCTGAAACATCTCCATGTCCTTAGCTGTGAGCCAGCACTTGAGAAAAGAGGGGGTTTTAAACGAGCCTAAATCCAAAGGAAAACAAAGTAGACTATTTCTAGAACAGTAAAATTCAATTATTTTTGCATTTCTGTTTAAAGTAAGAATTCATTTCTGGGTTATATGTGGTAGTTTGGGTAGATTCACCCTTTTTGCTTGCAGTTTGCAGTCAAACACAGCCTGCTCTCTCACCACCACCACCCCTCTCCCCCCCAACCCTCCCCATCCAGGGAGTAGGGGAAATTGGAAGGAAAACAGCAAGGAAACTCACAGGTTGAGATAAAAACTATTTACTAATTAAAATAAAATGATAATGGTAACAGAATATACAATTGAGTGATGCACAGTGCAATTGCTCACCACCCACCGACCGATGCCCAGCCTGTGCCAGCCAGCGATCCTAGAGCAGAGACAGTCCTCAAACCCCAGAAGAGTGAGAGCCCAAGCGATCCCTGAGAGAATACCCCCGATTTCCAGTCAACCCTGGTTAATATGCTGACATGACGTGATATGATTTACGTGATTGGCACATCCCAATGCCAGGTCTGGGTTTTGCTATTCACTACACTTCTCCCACCCAGTCCTTATGCAGTTGTGAACCAGCCAAACACAATGGCCTTGAGCTCCAGCAGCAACTCATAACATTAATACTTTATCAACATTCTTCCCATAACAAATCCTACGCTGAAGGTAAACCACAGCTATTCTAATTACTAAGAAGAAAATTAACTCTATCCTCACAAAACCAGGACAATATATTAGCATCTCATTTATTTATACAGCATACAAAGGATAGAATTTTGACATAGGAACTTTTACACTGAAATGAGCTAAGCTAACCTGAGAAAAACACATACAGAGAATATGAAAAGGCAAGAAAAGTTGAACATAATTTTCTAGAGCTCCAGCATGCACAATTGATAGAGATAACAGCACATCAGACACTGAACTGAAAGCAAACCCAGACATTTTGGATCATGACTGACTACCCTTTGATTGAAGCTGACAAGGGGAGTTTAGTCAATTCAGTATTTCCAAATCCCTGGTGGGCTGAGCTTCATTTCTGGTCAACTAGCAGATATTATGCTGTGCTGCCAGATGGCAAACTGATCTCAGTTGGTATCTATGTGATCTATCAGCCAGACCACCGTAATTCAGGATTTCTAGGTGCCAAGTGTCCTGGATGTGCAAGGCTCCTTCAGGCCCCTGCGTGTTCCTCCAGTGAAACAGGAGGGTACTGGATCTGACTCACTCAATATGGGCTGCTAACTGGGTCCTGGGTCAACGCATCAGTCATTATTTTTTCAGGACTTCCATGCCTGAGACAACAACTGCTAAAATCCTACAGCTCTGAGATTGAGTTAAAACACTCCTACTGTGAGGGTGGTCAGACACTGGAACAGGTTACCCAAGGAAGTTGTGGATGCCCCCTCCCTGGAAGTGTTTAAGGCCAGGCTGGATGAGGCTTTGAGCAACCTGGTCTAGTGGAAGGTGTCCCTGCTGATGGCAGGGGGGGTTGGAACTGGATGAGCTTTAAGGTCCTTTCCAAACCAACCAATTCTATGATTCTATGATTTTTCCCAGGATAGAAATAGCTGACCAGTGCCAGGGATGACAGCCTGGATCTAAGTATCTCTCCTTCTGTGTCACAAAGGTGGCACCTGCCTACAGCAGTGCTTGCTCCAGCAGTCGAGTACAACCAGATACTGGAATAAAAAGATTTCTTTTTTTTTTTTCTCCATACTTCCTAGCAATTTTATCCTGAACTCTCTCCAAATCTCTGACTGTTCAAGCTGAAGATGACCAAACTGAAGAAGAAAACTTTGGTTCTGTTGCATTTGGCACAGCTCAACCACTTTGCTTTTCTTCCTGGATTTTCAGAGCTGCGTCAGCATTACCTGTTGGTAGCACACGAGATGGGCTACCTTTGTTCTCACTCTTTTGACCCATTTGTGCACTCCGAGGTTTTCCTTAACATACCATACGATTGTTATATTCTCTTCATATCTGAGTGTGGGAGCAGGCTAAGTAAAACTAAAAAAAAATTACAGCACACAGAGTATCTTAGATATTATTATAGCTTAATTCTACAAAACAAGATCATAGAATGCTTTGGGTTGGAAAGGACCTTAAAGCTCATCCAGTTCCAACCCCCCTGCCATCAGCAGGGACACCTTCCACTAGACCAGGTTGCTCAAAGCCTCATCCAACCTGGCCTTCAACACTTCCAGGGAGGGGGCATCTACAACTTCCTTGGGCAACCTGTTCCAGTGTCTGACCACCCTCACAGTGAAGAACTTCTTCCTAATATCTAATCTAAACCTCCCCTCTTTCAGCTTAAACCCATTTCCCCTTGTTCTGTCATTAACTGCCCTTATAAAAAGTCCCTCCCCAGCTTTCTTGTAGCCCCTTCAGGTACTGGGAGGCCGCTATAAGATCTCCCCGGAGCCTTCTCTTTTCCAGGCTGAACAGCCCCAACTCTCTCAGCCTGTCCTCACAGCAGAGGTGCTCCAGCCCTTGGATCATCCTGGTGGCCTCCTCTGGACTTGTTCTAGTTGCTCACATCATACATTTCCCTCTCCCTGCACATGCACCTACAAAGCTGGTGATTGCTCAGGTGGTGACCTCTATTTATCATGTACCTTATTTATCATGCACTTCCTCTTCCCCTCTTAATTAAAAGAATCTGAATATAAGCTTGAACAACTGTCTCAAAGTGTTCATCATTTTTTTTAAATGTTGGGAAAAAATTTCTACAGCTTTAACGTGGAATTTCTCTCTCTACAATAAGAAGCCTCTCAGCTGCTGGTGGTGGTGGGTATTCAGCCGTGGTCAGTTCTCTACCCAAGACACATTCAGAAATTCACAGTGCTCTGTCTTACAGATGTGCAATATCAAAACCAGACCTCACTTTTCACAACAAACAAGTTTAACACTTCAGGCTTTAGGGTGTGACTTTATAATGCATAGCATGTTTAGGAGAGGGCTTGCTATGGGTTTCCAGCACACATTTCCCTCACCTTCAGCTCTCAGCTGTTGGCTGCACATGCCCACTCCTATCCTGATGTTGCACAACCACTTTAATATAGCTTTAATTTCAGCAACATGGCAAGTATTATCTCGACCAGTTCCTAGTGTGGTTGCATGAACACCTCAGCTAACCCAAGGAGAGGCTGGGGGAAGGGGAGAGCCAGCAGACCATGCTTTCTGGGAATAACAGCAGCTTCTGGAGCTGTTTGTGGACCCCTGACATTGGCTTTGAACCAGGCAGCCTTTCAAATGGTCAAACCTTTCCAAAATAATTGCCTAGTAAAACGTACTCTGAGGACAAAGCACATGACGGTACCACAGATGAAAAGTCTGAGTCAATGTTACCTCTGGCAGTGACCCACTATTCAGATTCACACGCGTCCTCTGACCAGACAGCACACAAATAGGATTGGATGCATGTCCAGACACCAGAAAATACACAAACGTGTCAAACTTAATCCCTCCAAAAGCAGCACAAACCTAAATTAAGGTTGTGACAGTTAATTTACTCTTTTTTCCTGCGTGTGGATGTAACATGATACAGAACAGAATTACTGCCACAAGGTATATTTATTTTATATAGCACACAGAATAGACTGCCCCAATTAATTCTTTTTTATTATTTTACCTTATCCCAAGCATTCAGTGTATGGTCACACACTTCCTTAACTCCACACTTCTAAAATGTGCTGCCTTAGGTTTTTATTTCCTACCCATGATTGCACCATGAGCTCTCATTAGATGCATCCATGAAATTATCTCCCTGCCACCCTTGTGAGGAAGCCCATCCTCACAGTCCTACATACATAGAAGAGTTTTGCACCACCTAGTTTAAATTTATATTTTCAAACCAAACCTCCTAACGGCTTCATAGAATGATTTGGGTTGGAAAGGATCTTAAAGCTCATCCAGTTCTAACCCCCCTGCCATCAGCAGGGACACCTTCCACTAGACCAGGTTGCTCAAAGCCTCATCCAACCTGGCCTTGGACACTTCCAGGGAGGAGCAGGCACAGCTTCTCTGGGCAACCTGTTCCAGCGTCTCACCACTCTCACAGGAAAGAATTTCTTCCTAATGTCTAATCTAAATCTACCCTCTTCCATTGCCCCTCACCCCCATTCATGGGCAGCTGCAAGTGCTCAGCACTCTTTAGAGCAGACTCCTCTTATATCAGTGAAGGGGTCCAAGGCTGGAGAAGCCTTTTTCACCCCTTAGTTTGGTTTACTTAGTTAAACTATCATCAGATAATAAAGAGGGTACAACATGGCTGAACTGCTTCCTAGGAAATAACCCTCAGAGTTATAGAAGCATACATGACTGTCTCCCCCACAACTGTGGTACTCTCCAGGTCAAATGGAGACACAAACAGAGAGACAGCCCCACACTTCACATCCTCACTGTCCCCAACCCAGTCCTCTTGAACCTGTGCACCACACAAGACCCACAGAACCCCCTCAGCTCCATAGCTTGCCTTTCAATCCTGCAAGGTCTATGGTTTGACACCTGGCTGCAAACCCCACAGCCCTCCAGCAGTCCCCTCCCAGTGCCTCCTGCTCCCTTTCCCAGCCTTGTCCCTCAGCCAGCCCAGGGGACAGCCATCAGCTGCAGGACCTGGGGCTGGACCTACCTGCAGATCCCTCTGGCTTTCTGCTGTGCCCTGGGAGAGGGAACTGCAATCCTCCCAGCCCAGATAATGACTTGCCAGAATTTCCTCAGTTCTTCAAGTAACATTCAAGTAGTGTTGTTATCAGGGACCTCCCTGCAGCAGGTGTTCATCCCAGCTGTGCTGACTCAGCACTGCTTAGCAAGGGGAGGGGTGGGACATGCTCTGCAAGGGCTGAAGCAATCATCTCCCAGCCCCTGAGGTATGGTGGGTGCCATGGAAGGGGCAGGGAGATGCACCCACTCTCACAGCACAGCCTATGGCTATAAGGCAGCAGAAGGACTTTTTTTTCCTGTATATTATTATGAGGATAATATCTCAAATTTAGGGTGGTGCATCCATTATGCCTTATGGATTCCTTGTAGGCATCTTGATACTTTCTGATGAAAGGTCTTTCTCTTCCTCTTACATACAGAGCTGTGGGGAAAAAAAGCTCTAAAATATATGCATTTGCTAAAGGTAAAAACTGGTGGCCTTAATGACCAGTAAAGCCTGTTTTCTTTGGCTTCCCCTTCCCTTCCCTTTCCCACAATAAACTCTGTTTCCATGTACCTTCACAATACCTGCATCAGTGAGAGACAACAGCATTGTGACTGGGGATGAGGTTCTGCTGGTTTTGCAGTGGGGGAGGTAATGATGATCTCTTTTGCCTCCCTCCTCGTGTCTAACAGCTTCATCAAAGCCTGTAAAAAATGATCTTTGAGAGCTCTACCTCCCCATCAAATTTCACTGAACTTCAGGAGGAGCTCAAAGGTTTTTTAGTAGGTCTGTGTCTTCCTCCATGATGCCTTTTCTCCTTGGTTGTTCCAAGGTTTCCTGTAGCTGTGTGATAAATGAGATTAAGTACTCAGCTGATGCAAAAACCAACTAATTTTGCCAGATGAGTTTCATCTGGACTAATTCCTAATCTGATTTACTGCACTGACTGCATGAAAATTCATACCAGCATGTGAGATGGCTGGGGGAGAATGACTTCTTCAGTGGCACTCTGGTTTATGCTGGTCTGCTACAGATGTGGAATTACAGCTTTAGCCAGCCTAAATCCTTCCACCATTTTAAAATCACTGAGCTGGGAAAGCCTTTAGAAGAAGATTGTATTTAACATTCTCATACCTATATTTTGCTTTAACCATTCTCTCAGAGTTAAATTAACTTTATTTTTTTTTCCCTTCAAATGTTCACCATTCATTTTATTTTAAAATTAATTTATTTTTTTATAAACTTAATGAAAAAGAATAATTTAGTAATGTTTTTCTCTAAGCGATGTGATCACTGTGCTTCCCCTCAGTCTTTCAGTCTTTCTCAGTCAGAGACTAGTTCCAGGAGATGGTATTAGAGCTTGTACAAATTATGTAGAAAATCTCTACCTGAGGGAAACTTTATACACCTTTAAATTCTTCCAAAATCAAACATGTGTACTAGTACACAGACAATAATGTTTCATAGAATCATGGACTCATTTTGGTTGGAAAAGACCTTTAAGATCATCCAATCCAACTGTTAACCTAACACTGAGACTGAATCCAACCACTAATGAAACAAAAGCCTGATGAAAATGGACTCCTGGGTGCTGGGAAAGTGGACTAAAACCAAAGGCAACCTCCCCAAAGTCACTGGAGTTGCACTTGAATGGCTTCTTACCTGGTGGTGACACCTGCTATAGATGAAATCTGAACGCTGACATGTCAGCACACTCCATAGTATGTGACCTTCCCAGCTTTGAGTGCATCTTTTGGATGGACCTTACTGGTTGCTTGATGACACCCATCTTTTTCTCAGAGTTGTGAATCAGGCAGTCACACAGGAATCAATGAAGTTCATTTACAGGGTCTACTTCCAAGAATACAAGCAATGTTCAGAAGGATTTGCTGCAATGGACATCTGTCACTGACTGTGGAAAAATAACAGACAGAGCAAAGTCAAGAAACGTGATCCAGTATGAGAGTTTGGCTCCTTTGCCTTTTCACTTAGAATGGTCTCACTGCTCACTTATTCCCTGCTCTCAGCTCACATGGCAACAGCAAAGAGCAGCCTGCAGTCACGCTGTGCTGTAAGGAAAAAAATATGAAAGGGTATCAGACCAGAAACTGATGAAGATTATCTGTACTGGTCACCCTCTGTTGCATTTCCAAGTTGTGTGCTTCCCTCCCCCTTGGTTCTTACCCAGTGCAATCAGATTTATACAGAAATAGATCAGTGTGATTTTGTAACATTGCCAGAAAACAGTGGAATCGCTCACCACCCGCCGACCAAGCCCAGCCCGTTCCCAGATAACGATCCCGGAGGAGCAACAATCCCGAACCAAAACCGCAATCCCGGGAGAGCGAGAGCCTGAGCGAAGGCCAGAGAGAGCAAGAGAGGAAGAGACCCTCATGAATGTACTGACCATGACACAATATGATATGGAATATCCCATTGGTATATCCAAATGCCAACTTAACTTATTCATTTAAATATTCCTCACCCGCTTAGATCTGGCACTTGTAGACTGACAGAACACAAAGTCCTTCACTTCCAGTGACAAAATGCAAACACTGAGATGTTCTCAGTGCTTCTCTCATAACAAATCCCAGCTGAAACAAAAACCCAGTGCTATTCTAGCTACTAAAAAGAAACCCAGCTCTGTCCCAGTTAAAAACCAGGACAATATCTTTTGACTTTTTGGTCACTTTATCAGAAGAAATTACCTTGATTTACAAAGCTTTCAGTAAAACTCGCATGTATCTTTGCTGTATTTGCTTGTCACAGATTTGCAGGAGCAAATTCCAGAAGGAAATATAGATATTTACAGAGTAGCAGCAGTATCAAAAAGTACATCACTGTTGTTATCTATTTGAGAAACGTAAATAGGGGAGCACACAGCAGATATAACTTTCCATCGTAGTTGTTTGCTCTGCACAGATGGTGTTTAAATCCCTCCAGTTGCACAGAGCAGAGTGTTACCTATAACACAGAGGCACTGGATGAAGCATGATGGTAATCAGGTAATGAAAAAAAAGGGGTGAAACACAGCGTGAGACAATAGGGAACACCAAGGTCCTATGCCTCACCACACCGACAGCAAAGATGACAGTACCCATGTGCTGCCTAGGAGGGTTGAAATGATTTGAAACAATCCAGAAAGCACACCAGTACAAATATAAACAAACCAGCTAAACTGGCAAACAACAATGCCATGAAATAACATTGCTAACCACAAATGACTCCAATATTGTGGTTTTGAACACCTCAGACGTGTCATCTCCTGTTTCAAATCCTCTGGTTGCACAGGTTACATGTTCATTAAGCACAGCTCTTCACGAAAGCTTTCCAACTGAACTACTTAGCATACATAGCAGAACAACATCCTCCTGATTCTTCTTCAGGGACTTGTCTCAATGTGCTTTAACATCAATCTTAGAAGGGAAAAAAAAAAAAAGCCTCAGAGCAGCAGGACTGTGTAATTCTTCATGTGGCGGCAAAAACCAATTAGCAAGCTCTACTCCTACATTCAAAGCAGAAGAGCAGCTTGAAAAGGTGGTCATTGAGGAGCAGATGATCTTTTTAAAAATAAAAATTTATTTATTGAAACACTTCCAAGATTTACTGTAACTAGTCTTACCCAGAGAGCCTGGAGTAAGCTACTAGTAGGATAGCAGTTTCTCTCCCTTTTTGTTAAACAAGATCCAGGCGTTAAAGTTTTGCTTTCAGTAGCCAATTCTGAGTGACTGATCTGACCAACATTTCTTTCTGGAAGCTGGGCCATAACTGCTCACCCTAGAATGAAAGCACACAAAATCATTCATGACTTTTGAAAATCCAGTCCTTCACCTCTTTCGTCCTAAAGTTTATTCATTATGATCCCAGTGATTAACAATCCAAACAGTATCTCATTTTTCTGCTGCAACTTTGAGAAGTAGCCCAATTCTAAACAGTCTTCTATAAAATTGGTAATAAATAAAGGGTAGTTTGAATGCAGCAGCTATGGCAGGAAGTTCTTTTATCTACACTGTGCCTCCTCTGTGCTCTTCTGCTTGGTTAAGTACATTAGACAGATCAGTTTACACTCCTTTCAAAGGGTTACACCATGATACAGCATATGACATTTGTCCAAAGGGCTCTTTAAGTTGCAAAGTATGGGAAACTTGGTCCAACCACCACTTCAGCGCAACACAGATGTCACCCTGATTCATAACAGCACGAATTAATTATTCAGTAAAACACACTTCTGGACTTACTGTTAGGTTAGTAGCAACATGCTTAGTCCTTACTAAAAATAAATGTAGTTCTTTTTACTAGATGCTGCTCCTACTAGGTGACTAGTTCAAGACCACACAGAAGACAACACGGTCTGATCATAGCTGTGATACACCCACTTTGGATCCTATCACTACAGTGCAGTGTAGCTCTGGGTACTTTACTGTGGTGAGCACCTGTGTCACAGAAATTAGGTGAGATCTGCTACATGTGGAATTTGTAGCCAAGGAAGTTATTTTCAGATCATAATAAACAAACATAGATGACGTGTGTGGTTTTCTTCTCCAGCAGTGCTTGTTATCCTTTCTGTGAGGTCTTCATAATGATGTGTACTCCAGATTTAACCTTGTAATAAGCCCAGGCTCTTTTTAACTCATTAATAAATGAATTGCAGAGCAATGGAGAATGATGACAGGCTACCCTGGTACAGGAGCACCAGCTAACATGGACAGCTTCCATCAGCTTGGTGTAAGCCAAGCATTTTGACAAGGTTTAGAAAAAACAGGTCACGTTTGGAAGACACAAACACTTTCTCGGTTTCAGCTATGTAATTTTGCGCTATTCTATTCTGTACAGTTTTATCCCATTTCCCAGCAACAAACTGAAACAGAATGAGATGAAATAAAACACAGAAAACAAAACAGAAAAACACTTTCCAAACACAGTCTGACTTTATTGAAACCATGTTTCCTTTCGGCAATCCTGCTGCACCTTGACATTGCAAATATTTATGCTTTTCAATTTATTTCTATCAGAACTTTACTGCTTTATACTTCCTTGTGTGAGGACAATCCTACAAAACAAACCATCAGTGCTGACAGGTTTCTTTCTAAATTCAATTATCAATTCAGTTGCACATCGAGGGTTCAAAGGAAGGTAATCCATGTCACAGGCTCCTAATTCAAAGGCATCTTTGCAATCCCTTTTTATTTCAGGAGAAAACCTAACTGATGAAATGAACCTGCAGCTATTCAAGTAAACAACCAAGACCTCATTAGTTTAAAAATTAGTTACAGATTCTGACAGCACCACTCGCTGAGCAACATTTGATTGATTTTAAGCATTGAGGGTAGTGAACTCTAAAGTGCTGAATAAAGAAGTGATGGAATACAACTTACTTTTCATCATCTTGTTACCATTTCTCCCTTCTATTTATTCCTTTAAAATTACATAGTATCACAAAAATGGCCTAAAAGTATCAAATCAAAGATCCTGTATGCAGCAGCCTCTAGCATAACAACTGCAGCTAAATCCAGCAATGATCTAGAATGAAGAAAACTAAGGTTAAGGAAAACATCTGCTCCTAGTGCTTTCATACAAATTGTGTTTTGAGCTGAATGGGCTTTGAAATACTTCAGGAATACAAAATTTTCTACCCAGCTACTAAGCTTGATTCTAACTGTAGCTTATTTTTATGAGCAGTAGAAGATAAAATTCTCCAAATATAGGTGCATTATATTTTCATAATCAACATCAAAGAAAAGCAAGGCAGTGATTCAAGCACCATCAGAAAGCAAATTCAGGTAAAAAACAGGGGGCATCCTACTCTGGGGTATTTTCAGCCTTTGCTACTTTCCTCTAGCTAAGAAAAAAAAAATGGAATTTTAGAAATAGTTAAACTATAAAAGCCAATACTTCAGAAAAGGCTAGGATTTTTGCTGAACTTAAGACAGAGGTATCTACAGCAAAACACTAACTGCTTGCAAATGATGTTTGCTAACTGCATCCTGAGACACTCCAGGGACTCGTAGTCAGAGAAGCTGAGCAACCCAGTTGCTCAGTAACATCAAGATGATACTTCTCAGGTGTCTGAACACAGCAATAATTAGTAACAGAAGTAAAAATTTGGTGCATTGACTTTGAAAATAAGCTTGGTCAAGCCTGAAGACTGAACTCGAGTGACTTGTTTCCTTTCAGATGAACATCAAAAGGACAGAAGTTTTCTGTTTAGAAGTTGCCCTGTTTCATACTCAGTTATTATCTTTATATGTGATCCAGTTAAGCATTTTCCTATTCTTTAGCCTAAAAGCTAGACCTCATCCTTCCTGCCAAACAGGCAAAAGAAGTGCTGCTTGCACTCGAGAATCAATTTTCACATCCATAATCCTGACAGGGTGAAAGACTGGACACAGAGATCCTGCCCGAGTCCTCAGCCAGCTACGAAACCAGTATTACTGATTCATTCTCTATGTTCTATCCATATCTCACGATCTATTGGCAATAAATGTTCTGTACATGCTGTAATAGGAAGTAATAAAGTTGTTGAACTACTGCACGATGAACCCACTCAAACAACTGTTGATTTCAGACATTATATGAATTTCATCAATAACAGAGAATTACAGCACAGGATCTGAAACAAGCCAATTTGCTGAGAAGGAAGGAGATTTTGCTTAACCCTGTAAAACTGCCTACTCCTCTGCTCCAACCCAACAGGTCAGCATAAAGCTCTGCTACGGACAGTTCATCATAACGTTTGACTTTGTACTGAAATAGAAGTGCTTATGTCGTACAGCTATGGCTGGGAATTTGTTTACTGTAGCACTGAGAGGTTTCGCTGCCCAAGCAATTCCTGCACCACTGACCAGCCCTCCAATTCAGTTCTGCAAACCATTGTATGTCCCCAGTCTTCACTTCACTCCAAGTGTAATTATTCCTTAACATCTAAACGCTATTAATATTCAAACAGTCAAGTCATCCCTTCACACCACATCTGCCATCCTACTCTTTCCTCATGAGTACAACAACAAAGCTTTCACAGAGAAGCACTACTATCAGTGAGGATTTGGATTCCTTTATCCAGCTGCTGAAATCACTCAGGAGCAGCTTGTCCTTTGGGGTTTAAAAATATCATGTTGTTTTAGCACAGTCCTTCACATGATGTAACACAGGTGAAACAACAGCGTTTATAGAATCTACACCATAATGCAATCTCAAAACACAGGTCCCGAGCCACAATTAGCATTTTCTAATTGCTTTCAACAATGCTGATTTCTCACAACCCCATGTTTATACTCTTCCTTACATGATCACTTTTGCTGAAGTTTTCTTTACTTCACTTGCACTGAGTCTGGTGTTGTAGAACTCAATGTCTTAATCACAAAAATCCAGGAGATACTGACTGATGTAGTTTCACTTTTTAAGCTGAATTGCAAAAAAAAAAAAAGGCAAAAGCAAAGGCATTTTTTTAAATGGTAGATGAGAATGAGGAAGTGCAAGGCAGTACTGAATACAACTTAGCATCTTTGTTTCACAAAGGTGCCTCATTTGCTCTCCACACTAATTACAGTTTGCACAATTATCCGAAGTTTGATACCGAACTGTAATTGTGCCCACTGTACTCAATAAATTTATTGCACTCAAAGCTAGCAATATTTCAGATTCCAAGAGACAAAAATCTATATGATCCAGTATTACCAGAATGTAATTCTAGTTTTGTAATTCTACATTCCTGAATGTAATTCTGTTTTCAGGTATTCCAGTCCCGTGCCCAAATTAGGTCAAGGCCAATGCATATTTAAAAATGAACTTAACTTGAGTTGCAGATTTATTAATTAGAATCTTGCAAAGGGAAAAACAACCTTAGTGAGAGTTAAGAAATCTCAAGCTTCCATTTTCTGGTTAAAGTTGCAGTGATAAGCAGGATGTTAACATGGTGCTCCTACCCATAAAATGTTCTATTATTTAAACTCAAAATTCTTTCCTTTGGAATTGAGAGCAAATTACTGAGACGACAAGAAATTCATAACATGATACACCCAACTGAAGAATTACCATGTTTCTTCCCCACAATCATATATTGCATTTTTTTCTACTTCATATTTTTTCCATTACTAGATTTTATCACATTAACATTAGATGACAATAACTATTTGGGTTTAAGACCAGTTCAAAGAGAGGGACAGTATAATATCCCTCAACATAAGCTGAAAATTTACAGCCTCAGGCCATGTACCCAGTAACAGCAGCCTCCTCATCAAATGGGGAACATTTTTACTAAATTACATCTTTGAACCTTAACTTTCAAATGTTTCTCCATTCTCCCAGTATTTGGGTTTCACTCTTGATTGCCTGAGTTTAGAAACTTGGAACAAGAAGAGAATAATTTTGAACTGCCTCCTAAGTTCAGTTTGTGTGTAAATAGGTATTTGACATTTTCTCACCATCTTTTCACGTATTCCTGCACTGATACTCCAAATAAAAAGGAGGCCAGAAAGAGGTATGTGAGTTTGGTTTAATCACTGGAAGCACTCCCTTGCATTGTTCAGTTGAGGGTTCAGCTTCAATCATATCTGCTGTGGTAACTGTATTCAACTTCAGTATAATAGACATAAAAGTTAGAAATGTAACATCCATCAGAAACATGAGAACAATTTCCATCTTTTTCTTTTTTATTTAGCCACATAAGTACATGTCAACAGTTGGCATAAACTTCATAAAAATACAGTACCTTTTTGTGCTGTAACACTAGTCACAATGTTTATATAAAGATTTTTTTTCCTGCTTCCTTGAATTCAATTAACATTTTAAAAAGTGACTTCCCAAAAGCCCTTTTTGTGAGAGTTTCCTTATAGAAATTTTTCCAAAATCTATTCTGTAAAAGTTAAAAAGCTAATGCATTTTCAGCCATTCTCCCTCACCCTCTCAATAAAACAGATTTTAAAAAAATAAGGAGTCTTAGAATACTGATCAGCTGTTACACTACTACTTTATCAGAGGTTCCCATTTAATTAATACCGTTACAGGCATGACAGATGCATTCCTATAGCATCTAATACTGCTAGATGCTATTAGGGCTAAAAAGACCAGTCATATCAATAGACTGATGCCTGAACAAAAAAACCAAGCCAAAACAAAACCAAAACATGAATGATATACAGAGAAACATTCGACTTTAGAAGTCTTATACTGCAGAATCACAATTACTGTGATATTTCTCAATGGCAATAAACATAAAAAGCTTCTATCAAGTCAATTAAATGACTAAAGGGTGTCCTTGCACTGGGTATCTTCAAAAGTTAATTCTCTAAATTCTTTATAACTTACAATGTTGGTGTGACATCGAGATGACAGAAAAACTGCAGAACCAGTCTAACATTTTTGGAGCAATTATTCTCACACAACTGACTACACCCGTATCACAACTAGGTTAAATCTCAGTTCTCTTTCATGCTGATGACAAAATCCAAGCAGGATCTAATAGGTGGGGAAAGAAAACAGGGCATAAATTTTGAAAGTAATTTCTTATCAAGTTAGGCGCTGAAGGTCTAGTTAAGGCAGTGAAGGATTTGTTTTAGTATCTTTCTAAGGCTATGACAGATTTTTCCTGAATAAAGCATTTTGTCTTAAAAATTTAATGTATATTATGCCAGCTTATTCTGAACGCATAAGAATGCTAAAAATCCTTGGACACTGAGAAGCTAAACTATTGCTCACTGCAAATATTACCCTTATTAGTCTTCTTTTTTAATATCAATAAGATTCCAAGAACATGCACCTAAATAATGAAGTTTTGAGTCTGCCTATAAACTTTTCCATCTCAAAAGCAAGCTCAAAAGCACGTTAAGTGATCTAAAATGACGAATGTTCTTAATCCTCTCGAAGAAAAAAAAAATTATTTCTCTCTGACATGACTGGTGAAATTACATGACTTTTAAAGAGAATTTCTAGTATCATTTTATCCAGAAGGGAGATGGGCAATGAATGTGACATGAGAAATGCGATGCCAGATGCTGTAGCACCATTCATTTGTTCCTAGCTGCTAGAACCAAAGCTTTAAACAAACTCACTTTGCTAAGACATTCTGACAGTCCCATTTCACATTATAATTGGTTTTGAGAGTGGAGTTACTTTCCATAGTTACTTTTAACTCTTTTTGGATCAGTGTTAAATAAAATGTGCAAACATATAATCATTTGCATAGCAAATCTCAAGGGACTGACCCTGAAATAGAAATCCAAACTGTTAGGTTTAAGATATTTCTATAATCAGAATTCACTTAAAATGGTAAAAAATAAAATACACATTTTTCCATTTTAAGTCTAGTAGAAAAGATATTTTTGATTTAGAATTCTTATAGTTACTAGCTTAAAAAGTTGAAAGACTGATGGTTCTTTGCATTAAAATGTTATTCCTTTGGAATCTTCAAGATTCTGTAATTGCTATTCTCAAACACTGTGATGAAATATGGCCTGGAATCCTTGTTCATAAGGGTACATAGAGGAATTCTGCCGCTATTAGCAGGATCTTCAACATCCCAGATTTCAGGCATACTGCAACCAGGCCTAGAAAATACATGAATACAAAAAGAGAAATGAAGAAATGCCATCAAAAAACATAGAGCTTTCTGAACTCAGTTTTTTAACCACCCCCCCCATGAATACTTGATTGCACCATTTATATTTTTTTAAGTTTGTCTTTACACTAGAAATTCTTATCGTATTACAAAACCAGTAAATGTAGTAGTCATTTCAAAAATAGTATTGAGAATGTGTAAAACTTGTCTGCTTTTGTGGTTACATAATTAATAAGAATTAATTTGGAGGAGGAAGCATACAACACAACTCAAATTATACAATACACGTTATCAGGGACCCTTAAAACTTCCTATAAAATGGATGGTGATGTTCACACTCCTAATATTTTGAAAGAATACTCAAGAAATAAAACACCTTTAAAAAAAAAAAAAAAAGTAAGAACTTGTTTTTTTAATAAGGCACATAACCAGCATCAATTCCCTGAACAGTTATCTTTCAAACTTAGAATTACTAAGAATTTCCTTATTTGTCAAAGATAATAGCAAAGGAACAGATTCATTTAATTTTCTTCTAAATGCAAAGAAAATACAATAAAAAAATCAAAACTAACCATATTCTAAAGGCCAAAAAGAGAAATTGGGGGAGGAAGCACAGATTTTCCTTAAGGACAGCTTAAACACGACAAAATTTTCAGTGACCAGCAATGGTCATAATATTTTGGTGCTCAAACTATCTTTTACTCTGCACCTTTTATTTATACAAGGCTTTTATTATACACAGAATTCTTGCCATCACAGCATAATGACTTGTTTCCTTGGTGAATCTCTTCTCTATTTTACAGTGAAGTTTACAAATAGAAACAACAGCTTTTCAGGTGCTCACAAAGACCACAAGGCTGCTCATGTGGGTTAATTATACTTACTAATATCTAGAGAAGCTGGACAAAAATGTATTTTGGACACTTATAATAAAGCATAGATCAACATTTCAAAACTACTGCTTGACAGGAATCTTCAACTACATATTTGAGCAGCATATCATTCCGGTGAGAAAGAGAGAGACTACTCACTTTTTTCTGCTGACACACAATGACTCTTCCAGAATATAGTAATTCACTCCTAGTTTTATCAATTCTCTTTGTACTTCTTTTGCAGGTTTTCGACTGTACATGGAATACACTACTTTAGTCCTGGCCCTTCAAAAAGAGAAATACAAAAGTTAGCTTGCAACATAGCATGAAAATGTAAACTTTTAACTTTAGATTGGACAGGAAGGCTTTTTATTTCATAAGACAACTAGGCTAAAAACAAAGTTGAAATTAATAGTGCCATTTGCTTTAATGTTGTTATTTCTTCACAAATATAATAATTCCAAGAACAATGTGCGCAGCCCTTTCACTCATCTGTAGCAGGAGACTACTTCGTTACAAGATCCATGGTTGCTGTGAACAGAAAGTGTAAAGATGTCAAAGCAATACATTTGCCATACAATATTCAAGGCTAAAACCAACCTTGCTTGGACTGGAGGTGATCAAAAGAAATCATCTGCCCAGTCTCTCTGCAAAAGGAGAGTCTGAGCACTCACTGCCCATGCTCAGACTTTTTAAAATGTGGAATGCAAGACGTGATGTCTGCCTATGCTGCATCAAACAAAATCATCACTCGTAAACTATGATCCTGTTTATATTACCCAGTAATGTCCTCCTTTGATAGTGCAAAGCATGACGTTGTTAATAAGGTCACCCCTCAGTCTCCTCTTCT
>NW_010326651.1:53369-54233 GCF_000700745.2 Antrostomus carolinensis | reverse complement strand
GCATAGTTTCTAGGAGTATCTGCTCCATGAAACTATGAAACAAATATTTAGGAAATATGATTCCTGTCAGTAATGACATGGTTTTCCATCTTGGAACAGTCTGTCAGAGCTCTCAGGAGTGTTCCTTTTAGTTTAATATTAATAGATGAACTAGCACTTGTAGAAAAGTTTTTCTGCCTTTTCTGTTTACATTTCAACTAATTCCATGGAGTTGTGTGGGAGCAAGAAAATTCTCTGCTGAATGCTGATGGATATGATAGTATAAATAATATCATTATCAGGGCTAAGGAAATAAAATAGATCATAGAAGTTTACATATGCCTTGTTCTATAAAATTCTGTAGCTGTATATTTTTCTTTCATTTACAATATGTATATTGCTATTTTAATCTGAAAGGAGAACGCCTTCCCATCCCGTCTGTTGAATGGCATCTTTTATAACCCAAACACCACATATCCCCAGGTGAAGTTTAGCATTATGCATCCACAATGCAGACCACACTAAGATTTTACTAAGTGCTTGAGCTGAGCTTTTGTGATAAGTACCCTCTTCTAGAGAGAAAGACATTTGCTCTGTAAATCAGAAATGACAGTTTATAATAGTACTGTGAGACAGGGAAGAGAAGAGGAGGAAATGGAGCTGAACTCAATATTATGGAGGAACTGTAGTTTCTCATTACAGCCCCAGTAATCCTGATCCACAGTTCTTTGCCAATGAATATATATGGGCTCTGCTGCCCATAGGGCTTTGTATGCAGGTGGGCAGGGACAAGATTGCGTTAGTCTAATTGCCTTTAGGTAGGAGAAAAGCTTATTTTCATTTCTATTGTGGATCTGGAGAAGGAGAGAGAAATAGTTTTATTCT
>NW_010326651.1:9506-53340 GCF_000700745.2 Antrostomus carolinensis | reverse complement strand
TTATGAGAAGAGCTTGTAAACCTGTGTTTTTTCTAATCTGCAGGTTTTGTAGTTCCACAAGATGGTGCTTACAACTCAAATCAAAATGGAAGCATTTCCCCTCCTCTTAAATATTCTGCTGTTAAATCTCAAATGAGATCCAGCATTACTGTGGAGAGTACTTGTGAGCTTCGCGCTACATGGTATTTGTTAGACAGCATGAAAAATCCAATTGAACTTAAAGCACGGATATTAATGTACATTAGTAAAGTACAGTTCTGATGCATTCATTTTCCCTTTTGATTGTGTTTGTTGCTTTAATTTATACAGTCAAATAATTTATAATGCCTGATAATTAAAAAATGAGATTCCTTAATAAATTATGTGGGTCAAATTTTGTATTCAGATTCATAAATGCTCGAAGTTCTAACTTTGAGCAGGAGTAGTACATGTGCATATCTAAGCAGTCTTTATCTATTAATGGGAAAAAAGATGTCTTTTACTTAGTGATTATATTACTTTGTGTCTCAGGAGCATGTTACTTTTCTATTCTTTTTGCT
Organism: Antrostomus carolinensis; assembly: GCF_000700745.2. Taxonomy (NCBI): domain Eukaryota; kingdom Metazoa; phylum Chordata; class Aves; order Caprimulgiformes; family Caprimulgidae; genus Antrostomus; species Antrostomus carolinensis. The sequence continues at coordinate 52,801 of NW_010326651.1, read as the reverse complement.
AAAGCAAATGAGGTGATGAGGTCCATGGCTCGCTTTTGTTTTAAGTTCAGGATCAACACTATTCTTTGCAGTTTTCAGCAGCTATCTATGTGCATGTTTAAATATATTGGACTGGGGAATATTTTTACAGATATCTAACAAACACAAACTCTGCGTGCGTGTGTGTGTGTGTGTGTGTATGTATGTGTAAGTGCAGATAATTGTTTGTCTAAACATGGAAATGAGTCTTTGAAAAGATCTGTTACATTTTCTACCATTACAAAAACATAGATAAGTTATTGGAGGGATAACTTTACCCAAAACAAAAATTGGATTTGCGATACATTTATAATGTATTTTAGATGTCTTTTTAAAACCACATTAAAGCCGTGGCTTGTCCGAGATGGCCTCAATATGAATAGAGCCTGTTAACCACTGCCCTGGATAGAAGAATTTAGAAATGCAGAAAAACTATTGGACACTGGTATTATTCACAGAAGGTAAAGATCCAGGATTGATGGTTTGTCCTGGCAGTTCATGGGAGACAGTTACATTTTAAGTTAGTAAAATCCTGCATGCTATTTGAATGCAATAATAATTTTGGAGAAAGCTCTGAACTGCAATGTAAAATACTGCATACAAAAATTATGTTAAATGACAATACCTGCTGGGGGCAGGAAGAATTAGGAAGTGCCATCGCTGTGTTATTTGCGAAGTTTTAATTGTTCAAGTGTTGCTCAGAAAATGAAAGTTTTATGAAAAAATTGGAAGCTCTTGTCTGTGAAACTATAAGGTACTTGCCAAAGGAAAATTTAATTGAGGCTGCTGGGATGACGTCTTACATGCTTGATTTTATCTTCTTGTAGCATTTTAATTTATAAAATTCTAGGGTTTTTTTTTTATATTCCAAAGAAGAATATAAGAGTATTCTGTCTTATGTGATTTTTAGCCATGTGGTGTCAGCAAAATAACTCCCAAATCCAGAGTGCACACTCCTCCTCCTACCAATGAATGCAGCCAGGCCACACACCCCATGGGGGTCCTGCCCCAGTGTTGTTGGGACAGTGGGGAGGGTCCCCACCTCCACAGGTGTTGCAGACGGCATGCAGCGTGTCACCTTTCTCTGTGGTGGCTCCTCTGGAATCCCCAGCACAGTGAGCCTGTGATGCTGCTTCAGTGACACCCCAGCTCCTTTGGACGATTTTGTATATTATTTTTATTTTACTAAGGGAAAATGACAACTTTTTAAATGATTGGGTTGTTAATTAAAGCTAAATAGGATTTTTGTCAATCAGAAAAGACATGGTGACTTTTGAGATCTATAAAATAAATAGCTTTATAATGGAAGAAGATATCCAGTACCCTAAATATAGCAACGGCTGCCTTCTCCATTATGCAGTGTGAACACTAGCTGGTTTGTCCTGTCAAGGCACAGCTTTTTCATAAAGCATTATGTAGGTAATACAGATATAAGAAATACTACTGCTATACAGTAATTTTAGAAGCCCTGTGAAAGGCATTTAACATCAGATAAGAAATAACAGTTCACAGAGAGAAAGGAAATGTGAGAGCTAGCTATGACTGTGGCTGCAGACTTGAAGGTTCTCCCAAGGAAAAGAAATGCAATGCTAACTAAGCAGGTTGGGAAAAAAAAAAAACCAACAACAGAATATGGCCATGTGTGCTGTTGTAATGACTGCATTATTCATGAACTCGTTCCAAGGTGTATTTGTGCATCTGCTCAAAATGTTTGGTGTGAAATCTGGTATCAGAAGCTTTATGAACCTGTTTCAGTGATGTAGCACAGATTTCAGCTATGCAAGACAGTTCAAAACCCAGTAATATTCTAACCTGGTATAGTTTGAAACAAATTTGGTAAGTATAGCATGACTACCAGATACAAAGTGTGATGTGTACAAGTTTGGGCATTGCAAAGAGAGGTACAGAGCTGCTTCATAAAGGCCTTTAATAGTTGTGACTCTTGTATTTTGCCTATAAAGATAAAAAAAAGGTACCCTAATTTTTTGAACAAGTTTTAGGAGGGCTGCTTTACTGTTCAATAGAAGTTCTCTTGTTGTAGCTTAAAATACCTACGGTACAGGTGGAAAGTATTGCACCACAACCCCTTATAATCCTCTGTCAAATTGCTATACATCTTGAAAGCTCAGCTCTATCTTTAGGGTTTACGCATCCTACAGTTTCCTCCTGTTCTCCTGTCCATAATTCCTAGGGAGCCATATGAGCATTGATGCAGTCTGTGAAGCTGCCCTTTTCTCTTCCTTTGTAGTTCTAATGCAACTTCAGAAAGCATCTGTCTTAAATGTGGCCAGCATCTCATGTCTGTAATATAAGTAAAGGGACGCAAAATCAGTAGCAGTGCTTCAGGGGAAGCATTAATATTTAGCCAAGCTGCCAGCGCTACGGTGAGAACTGAGACACTTTTATGCATCTGTGCTGATGAATACAAGTCCTCTTTGGAATGCAGTTTGCAGAGCTACCTTCATTCCCCAACAGCATGTCAGAAATTATCTTGATGAGATAATTTTTAAAATTAATATTATTAATTTTCTTCTGTTTTGGGGAAATTGCTGCATAACCCCAATGCAGAAGAATGTTTACCCCTTCCTGATGTAATACACCTTGAGGATATTACATCTGACACATGAATGCTCTCCCTGTTCTTGGAAAGCACTTATTTGCACTGTTGCAATAACAAAGTTGAGGCAATACAAAGTTGACGCTACTGTTACTGCCCTACCCAAAATTTGAGGGGGAAGAGGTCACAGGAGTTTCTTGTATTTGCTCCCCAGACATTTCAATGTGTAGCTAAATCTGAGAGACAGTTTTGTACCTGGTCAGAGCACTGACCTCTAAGCAGCTGGAAATCCACTAAATTATATATAGTGTTTTATAATTTGTCCACACCTTGATTTTATGCCACTGAATAGCTCAGAGTGAAAATTGAGTAAGAGAAATAATTTGAGATTTTGTTGTGACTATGTTGAAAGGGACAGTACGCTTGAGATTATGTAGTTCACGATGCTTTCTTCTTGATGCACATTTTCTTTGAAAACAATAGTGCCTTACAAGAGGAAACTGATAGGGCAGAACCTACTAAGCAGAGCACTTACTGGAGGTTAAAACTAGATTTTGGTAATTTTCCACAACAAAAACAGGTTAATATTTTAACAGGGAACAGAACCCTATAACTGTGAATGGTTACTGTGTAGCAGTCTTTTGACCATTAGTGACTAGTTTGTATGTGTCCTGATAATCGGCCTATGTTAATAACGAGACTTGGGATAGCTTTTGAGTGATGCTGAAATCAACCACGGTTACAGCCACTCATTTTTCTTTTGGTTCACTGCATTGTAACTTCTTCTTTTTACATTGCTGTAATGATTAGAAGAGGTTTTAAACTTGTAGGTTTCCTTGAAAGTCCTTCCAAAGAGTAATTTGAAGAATTTTTAGAGTACTTTGAAATGCTGACTCTTAAAGGATGAAAGGTCCTGCGGTCCTGAGAGTGCCTTGGAGAACAGCAGGCTGTGGCCCTGTGTGAGCAGCACATTTTCCCATACAGCATCTGTAGGCAGGGCTCAGATTGATTTTTATGTGACTGGAGGCTTGTGTTCAATGGCATCTTGTTTTAACCTCCCACTGGCTGATGCTGAGTGCAGTTTGCCTGCAGAGGAGCTCTAGTGCTCCTGTATATCACAGAATTGTTAGAAATACGGTTGAGTGTGATTTCAGGAACTCCCTTTGTCTACCTTCATCCATAATCATCTGCTAATCTATTCCTGCCAATTTCTTATTTTTATTCTATTTTTTGTCCAGTGTTCTTAAACTCTGCACGCATTAGAAATCCCATCCCTTCATAGGCAAGCTATTCTCACGTTAGTTTTCTCACAAAAGTTTTACCTTGTGTCTGAACACATTTTTACAGTGTAATAATTTGGTCGTAGTCTGTATGCTGGAGTGAGTAACAGGCTAACTATTGTTTAGAAGCCTTGGTCATAATATTGTTCCATCGAATTGTCTCCATTGCATTTGGGAACAGATTCAAAGGATTAGTTATAGTTAGTTCAGTGGTTCCATTTTTCTTTTACTGAATAATGCTCTGCACCATCTATAAACAAAGATTAGTAAGCCACTGCACACTAAATAATAGCTGTGCTAGGTTGTGCTTGTTTCACAGCGCACTGGACACCCTTGTATGTCCATGGTGAGGGGACATACCCCTGCATACTGTTCTTGATATTTCTCTTTTAATTAAGCCTACTTCTGTTTTCATTTGAATTGTTCCTTTAGATGGTCATTGAGGAATGAACAAAGTCAAGATATATAGTCAAATATTTTGTTAATAGTAGGGGGAGGGTTTTTGGCTTAGGTCTTGAGGAGACAGTAACTCGTCAGGTATCCTGGACAAGTACTGCTTTTGCAGTATCGCCCCTGGAACGTATTACATGATAGAAATTTCTTCTTCTGTGCAGAAACCATGTCTGAGCATTATGAAAAAATCTGGCAGTTCTATGGCTTCATATTGCAGTTATGTTCAGAATAAGCCTAAAAGATAGACAGCAGAAAGAGGGAGTGTTAGGAAGGGCTTATTTGCCAGCAGTCATATTTCTGGTGCTTAGCTCAACTTTAAGATGAAATATTTTGCTATTGTCACCATGAATCTTAATGATTAATTCTTTGCTCCTGGCAACCCTGGAATATTGAAAATTGCTAGAAATAGGATCCAGACTAAGAAAGTGCCAACTTTTTGTCACATGCATACCATATACAAATGAACAGTATACTTTATGTAACATTCCTTGGATACTTTCAACTCTTTTTTTGGTATAGTCTTAGAAAACTGAAAAAGTTATTTCTGAACTGCTTGTTATTTTCTTGTGCTGTTGTGCAATAATAAGGTTAGCATGTGATTTTTGCTTCCCTATCTATATGTTTACATACCTACACATCTATGGAAATGTCCTGATTTCACTAGCCTGCTAGTATTGTTTTCTGTTAGCAAATAGAATTCTTTATTTCAGATGTGTTCAGATCCAAGGAATCTCTGCTTCCTGGAATCCTATGCTTCAGTGAGGTATGTCAAAGAAGGAGTAAGGCAGTTGCTGTTTTCAGCTTGTACAAATTCCCAATTTTCAGCATGACTTGGAACAAGATGTATGGCATGCAACAAGCCATCTGATTAATCAGCAGAGAATTTGCAAACATCAGCAATGCTTCAAGATTATATAGGAAGATCTGATATTGCATCTCCTTGTGCTTTCCATATATAGTTTTTTGCCCTTGCTCTTCCCCTCATCTCCATGAGAGTTCATGTGAGGTCTGTAGTTTGACCAAACATAGGGATGCCTGGAGTCTCTTGCTTCTGGTTTTTCCCTTCCTAATTGGCTTTTACTAGTTATTTTTCAAGCATGATAGTGTCAAGTCAATTTTCTTAGGAGTCAGTCATGTGATTTTCATCATGATACTTATGTAAACGGTTCTTTGAGCTTGCAGCAGTGCGGTCCATAGCAAACCAATGACATAGGCGTCTCCTAGATGATTGGTGGTAGAGAAGAAAATCTTCTCTCCAAGGGCTTTTAGTTAGCTTAACTGAAGCTGCTTTCTTGGTGCTTACAGGATGGTATAATTAAACTCTGCTGCTCTCTTTAGTTCTTTATGCTTTGAAGAGTGTAGAGTGGTCTTGACAGCAAGAAGTTGTCTTGGTAAGTCTTAATCTCCATTTTCACACAGCAGCTGATTATGGGATTTCTGTGATATTGTGTCAGTGGTTTTGCAAAATTACCTTTCCCTAGGATACAGGTGGTAGATGCACCTTTTCCATGTAGAATCAATGTATTGAAGGAGGAAGAGAAATCGCTGAAGTCTCCGTAGTGGAAGCCTTGAATGATATATTGTCTGTTTTGTACAGGAATTTTGTGTTTATCAGTCTGTATTCCACTTGATGGCAGTTGTTCCTATTCCCAGGGGACAGGGTTATTTTGGGGAAGAACCTGCTGATGACCTGGATGAGGGAATAGAGTGCACTGTCAGCAAGTTTGCTGATGATACAAAGCTGGGAGGAGTGGCTGACGCACCAGAAGGCTGTGCTGCCATCCAGCGTGACCTGGACAGGCTGGAGAGCTGGGCAGGGAAAAACTTAATGAAATATAACAAGGGCAAGTGTAGGGTGTTGCATCTGGGTAGGAACAACCCCAGGTTCCAGTATAGGCTGGGGACAGACCTGTTGGAGAGCAGTGTAGGGGAAATGGACCTGGGGGTCCTGGTGGACAGCAGGATGACCATGAGCCAGCACTGTGCCCTTGTGGCCAGGAAGGCCAATGGCATCCTGGGGTGCATTAGAAGGGATGTGGTTAGTGGGTCGAGAGAGGTTCTCTTCCCCCTCTACTCTGCCCTGGTGAGGCCGCATCTGGAATATTGTGTCCAGTTCTGGGCCCCTCAGTTCAAGAAGGGCAGGGAACTGCTTGGGAGAGTCCAGCACAGAGCCACCAAGATGATTAAGGGAGTGGAGCATCTCCCTTATGAGGAAAGGCTGAGGGAGCTGGGTCTCTTTAGCTTGGAGAAGAGGATACTCTTCATTAATTGTTTATAAATGTGTAAAGGGCGAATGTCAGGAGGATGGAGCCAGGCTCTTCTCAGTGATGCCCAATGATAGGACAAGGGGCAATGTGTGTAAGCTGAAACACAGGAGGTTCCGCTTAAACTTGAGAAGAAACTTCTTTACAGTGAGGGTAATGGAGCACTGGAACAGGCTGCCCAGAGAGGTTGTGGAGTCTCCTTCTCTGGAGACATTCAAAACCCACCTGGATGACTTTCTGTGGGATCTCATTTATGTGTTTCTGCTCCGGCAGGGGGGTTGAACTAGATGATCTTTTGAGGTCCCTTCCAATCCCTAACATTCTGTGATTCTGTGATGTTTTAGCTCCAGGGTCTCTGGAAGTTAGAGGAACTTTACAACTTGGGCATGAAAACCACAGCTAATAGATGAAAATTAAACAAAAAGTGCTCTTTCGGAAAGCTTGAGGTGAGTAACAGGGCAGACTGTATGTAATCTACTCTGATAACTTAAAGGAAAAATACAGGGTTAAAAAATGGAATTGGAAGTGATTTTTTTTTTTGGTTCAGATGCTTTAGGCATCCTGCTCATACCACACGTGTATCATTTATTTTAGCCCACAGTCCAGAGAGCCCCTTGCTCTGCTATTGAAGGCAGCATATACTGAGGGGGGGAAGCCAAGCGCTGACGGAGAGGTAACAGGAGCTGTTACAGATCTCGACAGAGTAAACACTTTGGTGTGTGTCTTTCATGGGCATTTTGAATATCTCTAACATGCCGAATTTCACAGGTCACAGCAGGGCTGACTTCGAGGCATGCTGTTTCAAAGTGTTTGGAGACTTCTGAAAAATTACTGCAGGCTATCCTTTAAAAGTGAGCACATTTCAGTCTTTGAGGTTTGATCCTAATTGCTGCTGAGGAAGAATAGGATGAGACCATGGGCTTCTCATTCACTCATCTGGAAAACCTTTAAAGAGAAATGTTAAGTATCTTGTAGCAGAAGTTACAGGATTTCCTTTTTTTTCAGTTCTGTAGAGCTTTAGATTATTTGGCATGATGGCAGATGCATATCCTTGTCAAAGTTAAGAAGAAAAAAAAATAAAGGATTTACAGATTTTATAGATACTTTCTATTCAAGAGCAATAGATTACATGGGAGCATAAAGCAGATTTTCTGGGGGAAAAGGTGTGTGTATCTTCATCTTGCTCTGTGACTTCAACTTAATGTCTGGAGTATTGTTTTTCTACCCTTATTTTATAAGTATATTTAATTTTTTGTATTATTGAAAGAGCATGTATGCTTCTGACTATAGATTTCTAATTTTTGTTTTAGCAGATGATCTGAGCTGGCAGCATTTGAATGGTAGTATAGCGGACATAATGTTTTCATGATGGATGGTGGCTGAAAAGGCAAATTTGAAAAAAAAAATATTATACACAAATTATGCTGATCCTTTTGGAATTTTATGACTGGGAAAGGGTTTTTTCCTATAGCTGTATATTCTCAGTGTCTACAATTTTAACAGTTAAAAGTACAAATGAGTAAATGTACATTTTCTCTTGGTAGTAGCTTTGTAAAAGCCTGGTAGCTATGCATAGAGATTAAGTGTAGTGTGTTTGAGATAGAGTCTCCTAGATGGAGAGAAGGGGGAGTCTCTGTCTGCTGAGCTTCACTGTGCCTCTCTTGCTGTATGCAATACATATCTTTCCTGGCTTCGTATATGAAGCTATGGCCTGTTGGTCTTAGAGAACTGTTTTGTGCCCATCTTGTTGCTGTATGTAGTCTTTGCAATGTCTACACTTGAACTGCTGTTTTAAAGTCTCAGTTGGCGCACACAATAGCCATTATTTTAATGACTAGAACAGGATTTTAGATAATTACATTAAATATCTCAGGTACAACCACTGGTTTCTGTGATAGAAGTTTCTAAAACTGAGGTCTCAATGTAGGTCTAAGCTGCATAAGCACACATCTGTACTGATGCTATTTGTCAACCATTTGCTCTCTGAAAAGGGTGCATGATGTACCACAGAGCTATAAATCCCTTACTCTGATGGACTTCAGCTAACTCTTCAGCTTTCCAAATTGTCTGAAATGTCATCCACTGCAGTTTTAGGAAGAAAGAAAGAAAGAAAGAAAGAAAGAAAAAGAAAATATTTCTTCTTGCAAAATCTATATCACTTACTCCAGGTTATAGTTTAAATTGTTTCAGCTTGTCTTTCCCATTCTTGGAAAGATATTTATATTGTTTGTATCTCATGTCAAACCATGTTTTTCTTTCTGCTGAATTCTGCCATGTGTTTCTTTGTTTCAAGTCGCTTCCAAGCCAGTAATCATAAGCACTCCATCTGGTTGGGGAGCAGAGTAGTGATAATGTAAAGGGACATTTCCACTATTCTGTTTAAAAGAATCCTCCATCTGTACCAAATCTGCCATTTTAATAAGATTGTAAAGGAATTGTGTTGTTTTTTTATTTTTCAAAGAGGGGAGGAGATGGATTGTTGAGATTTTCTTTTTTTTTTTTTTTTTTCTTGCATGTCCACTCATTACGTGGTTGCATCCAAGGCTCTTTCTCTTTCCCAAGCTAAGAATGACTACAGAAATTTGCAGTTCATGTAATTCAGGATGCAAAGTAACAAAAGCATCCTGATAATTTTACCCAAAGTCTATTTATAACAAATTTATTTTGCCATTAGTATTAAGCCTTTCCTTTACTACCCTTTGTTAATTGCATGCATGTGAGAAATCATCCTGAATCTTGTAAAACTGATCTGCAAGGTTAAAAAAAATATAGTGCCACTATGATTTATGACATGAGCTTTCAGTAATTGGAGCTGAATTGATGGATGTGAATGTGCTGAGATAACTTTTTGCTGCTGGCAGATTTTAATTTTTCTTTTGTAATTCTGATCGTTGCTCTTTTAAAATTAATGGAGGGAGAATTGGACGACTTCTTTTGTGGGAATGTCACAACCTAAACCAGGACAGTTTTGTGGAGGTTAATAGGCAATGCTCTGGGTCAATCACCCACTGGTCTCATCATATAATGTGAACTCGAAAAGCCAAGAGCCAGTGACTGGAAAAGCAAAGTAGCTGTAGCAGAATAAATGAGCAGGCAGTGGGTAGCGGAGAGGAGTCTCAGAGGAGCTCCTGGAGGGAGCAGGCTGTCCCCCAGACCACACTGGCACCATCCACGGGACCTGGGCTGCCTCGGGAACAAGGGACGCAGCCCACCTGCAAAACAGACGCACACAGTGACTATGTTGAATCCTTTCTCTAAAAGCTTAGCTCCTTTCCAAACAAGCAGTAATTCAGCTTCAGGAGAGCTGTTGGATTGCCATTTCTGTGTCACTACACCCAGCCAGGAGGTTGCAGTTCATTGGCATCCAGTGGTGTAGGGACACCAACCCACAATGGGCTTGGTCCTCTGGATGGACTCTTGTGAGTTTCCAGAAAACTGCCAGTTCAATCCTTTTACCTACAAAAAGAACTATTTGGCAAGTTTTAAATTTCATGTGATTCCCTTGAATCCCATTACAGAAATCATTATGTTTCCTTTCTCCTTGTTCTCAAGCACCTTTTCAAAGACAGATGAAGAGTGTTTAGGCACTTGGTTCTTATTCAGAGCCAACACTTCTTCAGTTAGAAACAAAAATTCAGTCACTGGGTAGTATCCCTGTGATCTTAGGTTTCTAGAAATGGGATGTTTCTTTTGATTGTTTTGAAATGATAGTTCTCAATCCTCAAAACAAATAGTAATGCTAAATCAAAATTCAGCTTTAGAAATTGAATATTTCAGGATACTATGTGTTGTTGTGGCAGCTTCCAATAATGCCGAGGTAGCTGTGGTGCAGGTGATTGAAATGTCTGCTACAGGGAGCTCTGCGCAGATATGTCAGTGAGGTAAATTCATTTGAACTGACTTGGTCATAGTCTTGTATTTAAATTGAGGTGGAAGGCTTCTCCACTCCTGCAGACAGCTGTTAGCTTCTCTGTTTTTAGTCAGTGGCAGAAGTGGGTCTCAGTCACAGATACTATAATGCCATAAGCAAAAAATGTGCAGAAGCAGAGAGTAGTTGTTAATAGGGTGCATTGTCAGTGACATTAATGAAGTCATTTCAAGACAGATCACATTGGAGCCTCAAATTTTGCACCTTCTGAAAGATTTTACATAGATAATCAGCAACAAGTTCTGTGTTATAACCCAAGAACACAGAGCTACTACCCAGTAGTTGCGCTCTAGTCCATGCAAACATGGAGAAATATTTCCTGAAAATTTCAAATTGTCCTTATAATATTTTACATATAGATTATTTCCTTTCATAGATAAACAAGACATTGGGCATATCTTGTCTGACAAAAATATTAGACCATGTTTCCCTGTCTTACCCTTTGTTGTCCTTCTGTAGCAGTGAATATCTGTGCACAGCTTGTGTGTGAGGTTCCATGTGTAACAGGAAAGTGCAGTGCATGCAGTGCATGCTGTGCATGCATTTCAATATTCCCTTTCTCAGAAGGTGGACATTCATTAAAGCCACTCCTAATGTAAGTAACTGGAGGGAACCATGCAGAAATTTCCTGCTGCTGGCGATAGCTTCCACTGAAAAGGAAGAGATCTACTTTATGGAAGTCATGAATCTCTTTCTGGGCTTCCCTCTGAAGCAAAATGATTTTGCTCTTGGTACTGCTTTTAATCTCTCTAGTTTAGGACCTTGAAGTATATAAGAGAGCAGCCTTTTAGTTCAAGAAAATAGCCTCTAGAACCAACGACACAAATCTATCATAATTACTCATCAGAAAATCTGAATAAATATAAAATTACCATGGAGTAGGAGGCAGGCATATGTGGTATTCAAAACACACAGAGTGTAAAATGATGTTATTGTTGCCTTTAGAAATAGTTCAAAGTAGTCTGCATTAGAAAGAGCTGATAAGCAGAATGACAAAAGCTTGTTTCATGAGTGATTCCAAGCAGCAGTGGTTTTCTGATCAGCTGATGCTGCAGCTATTTTGGGTATTCCACAGATCATGATTACATACACGGGGAATGATTGGAGGCAGCAAATATGGTAAGTGAGCCAGGAATCCTGGGACACGGTCTGTTACTAACTTAATAGTCTTAACAATCACTTGTCCTTTGCCATTTAAACAGCCAAGGGAAGTCTAACAAGTGACTGTGCTTAGTTCTTCTTTTTTTTTTCTTTTTGTTTTTAAAAAAAGAAAGCCACTTCCTGAGGCTGCTATTTTTAGCAATGGTGCTGTGTCCAAAGTGTTAACTAATTAAGTCATCAGGTTTCATATCTGGCCACAGAAAATGGCAGTGGAAGAGGGAGAATGCTTTCCAGAACAAGTAAGCATTTGTGGATTCTGAAATAAGAGTGAAATCTGTATATCAAATTTATTGTATTAGTGTTTTAAGTCCTTGATTGTATGAAACAAAGCTGGATTTAGGAAGAGGTACGTTTCGGCTTGTTTGGTGTATTTTGTGTTCTGACGGTTGTGTTACGGTATAGGCTGAGGCAGCAGTCAAATAGTATATAGAATTATTCGTTCTCTCTCTCCTTACCAATGGCTACATTCTGTTCAGGACACTCTGTAGAAGACGCTGATTAGAATTGCAGAAACATTTTGTAATGTTTTGTTCTGTGATCAGGGCCTTAAGTAACCTAGAGATGCGTAACAGTTTTGTTCACTGAAATGTTTTAGCAAATCTTGAATATTTTGAAAAAAGTTAACTGAAATATATGCTTTTAAGATATATGTATCAAATAACACACATCATCTACTGACAATCTATAGGTCAATTAAACTTCAAAAGGAGCCTGCTGTAGTGCTAGTAGTATGCTAGTAGTGACCTGTAAGGAGGCACCCGTATCACTCTTACTCTCAGGAATAGTCCCAGTGACCTCCAAGGTGCCCCCTGTGTGATTTGAAAATTCCTCAAGTGAGTAAGCTGCTGTGAAATGACATCCCTGAAGTCTGTAAACTAGACTCTGAGCTTCTTCAGTAGCTTGAGTTATTCACATCAGTTAACACAAAGTACAAAGTTGAAGCAATTGTTCTCCAGGCTGCTTTCCTGCAGAACTAGAATTCCCAGGAAAGCGTGGTATTGTGTTATTAATATTTACGAGAGCCCAGCTTTGTGGAAGCCTCAATTAATGGCAGTTTTTTGTTGGTAGGTTTTTTTTTGCTTGGTTTTGGTTTTTTTTTAGCGATATTACCAATGGTAGCACCCAGCAGCTTACTAGCTAATTTCTGTGTCAGCAGTAGCTTAGTGCTCTGAAAAAATACTGTAGTGAGTTCTCTTAAACATGCATGTTGTTGTTTACTTGTTGTCAACACAGGACTGGTTTGTTGTTCCCTGTTAAAAACCATTTCTGAAACTCTGGTTGTTTTCTGGTGGTGCTTTTCTTGTTCATAAATTCATTTCCAGCAGTAATTTCAAAATTATGAAAATATTTATTTGGGGAATTTTCTTTGTGAAGCAATTTATTGTAGGAGAAGGTTTTGTTAGATTCAGATGCTTTATGGCACTTGATTAAACTTTTTTAAGTTCGGAGAATATTATTTACTCTCTCCTATTTTTTTAGCACAATAATATCAGTCTTCAGGGTGATAAACATCTTTGCTGATGAGCCCAGTAGTACAGAACTTCATGCAGTCCAGCTAGTTTCTGTGTGCAACAGTCTGGAGAGTAGAGTGAACAGAAAATCTCTCTGCTCTCGAGCCATGGCATTGGCAACGTGCTGGTCTGCAGTGTGCTCTGCCCCTCTGTGTTGCAACAGAATGGTATTTACTCTTGCTGTACGGGGTTTTGTTAGAAGTTGCATAGGAATTGCTCTTTCTGTTAATATATACATGTTTATTGAAGGTGTAGTAGCTGTTTGAAATGGAGTTGTGTGATGGGGTACAGTATTTATTTGTTTTGTAAGTTTCTTCTTGCTGATGTTGTTTATGGTAAATTCTGTTTTCATTCCATATGTATTTAAATCTTCTATAGGTTGTTTTAGGTGCAAGGGAGAAACAAGCTCTACTTCACTGTGTGTTTATCCTGTAGATTTGCTATTCAGAAGTGATACTTTAATTAACATTGTATTGTAATTGCTTATTCTGTCATCAAATCCTAGGGGAGATTACTGTATAGGGCTAGTAGGCAGTATTGTTGGCCATAACTTATTTCTGTAAGCCTGTACTAAACTGATCTGCAATTTAATGATTAAACTAAAAACTAATTCTAAATTTGTGTTTATTAAAATAGTAAAGGTAGAGTCTTTTAGCTCAGTTTTGAAAGTGTTAATTCATTAGTGAAATATCATTATTTTCTTCAATTAAACAATGATGTGTTTTCCAAACATACTTTATTCTGATGCTAAGAAACAGTGGTAATTTTCACATGAAAATAAACTATGAAGTCTGGTTAAGGTGAAGTAAAATATTCAAATAGTTATAGTCTTTTTATTTTTGTCAAAAAATTAAAAGTCCCTCCCAAGATGTTCAGATCATCACAGTTCTTCCACAGAATTCCAACTCTCTAGAGTGCAGTGGCTTTGAAAGCCAGAAAAATAATAGTTCAGTTCTGTACCTGATGGCACCGTCTGATCTGCAGTGATGTATCTGTATATTTGGTAATTTTTTCTCACTTTAAGAATATAACTGAGCTATGTTGTGTTTTCTTTCTCCCTCTGTTCTCCCTCAAGACTTCATGCAGCTAAAATTATTCTCACCGTTACTGTTTTCATCCTGTTTGTACCTGTAAATCCTAGTCCTAACCTTGCCCCAGTGGTAGTTTAGACTACTTTTGTATCAAAACAAAATCTTGTATTTAGAGTCAGAACTTGATTGTAGTTTAAAACTCTTGATAACAACTGCAGGCTCTGATTTGTAGTTTTTGGTCACATATTTTGGTGCTTGGGCTGGGAAAAGCAGTTTTCCCACTGGAATCTGAGCTCATCCTCAAATCTGGAACATGTGGAGCGAGGAACAAAATACTTGTAAACCAATTTACATTTACTGCATACACCACTGAATAGATTTCATCCAGACAGCCCCAACAAATGCTATCACAGAACTTTCCATGCCATTGCACAAATTCACAACAGTGAATGTCAGTGTTTAATCACAGAGGAGGAGGAGAAAGGGAGCTCTGGAAAATGTGGAGGCTGGTGGCTCTCCTGTGTCCAGCCCCACTGCTCTGTGCAGGCCACACAGCGCCGTTGCCCATGTCACATGGCATCACGTCCGGGAAAAAGATGACAGGTTTTCCTCAATATTTCTAACAGTAACAAACAGCAGTGTGCATAACACCTCCTCTGTTTTGCTCTGCCTTGCCTTTGTTGTTTATAGTGATGTGGTGGATTACAGAATGGATCTGGAGTTACTGAGTCATACCCATGACAACAGAATAAAGTGGAAAACAAGGTATGGCAGGATATGGTCAGCAGTGAAATTCAGGTCCTGTAGAGAAACATGGCCAAGCCAACACAGCCCAGAGTACTCACTGATGGTATTCTCCAATAGGTCTCATACATCTCCAGACTAAGATTAAAATTGTTTCCTGGCAGGTTGCTCAGCTCCTGCGTTTGAGAACTGTTAACTCTCCTGGGTGAAATTACCCTGATGAATTTGGGAAGCCCTAGCTAGGTTTTTCTCCTTCTGAACAACCAAAACTACCTCATCTGGTCTTTGGCTCTAGGGAGATGTTTGAATCATTTCGTTTATTAGTTCTTTGATTCTTTCTCGTTGTACCAGAGTATATACATTTCACAGCAGATCTACAAAGAGGTGTCAGGACAGATAGTTCTGTGAATGTTATAAGATCTCCTAAGGTAAACTGCTATGACAAAGCTCACGTGATGCCCCTAACCAGCCCTGCAGAACTGACTGCTACTAGGTTTATGGCTGT
Source organism: Antrostomus carolinensis (assembly GCF_000700745.2). Taxonomy (NCBI): domain Eukaryota; kingdom Metazoa; phylum Chordata; class Aves; order Caprimulgiformes; family Caprimulgidae; genus Antrostomus; species Antrostomus carolinensis. The sequence continues at coordinate 37,349 of NW_010326651.1, read as the reverse complement.
GTTGCAGATCTTGCACTGGGAGTTCTCTTAGTACCCAAAAGCCCTTTAGATAATTTCCACTGACCCTTCAGATTCTGTATTTGTCACAACGAGCTTTTCCAGTTAGAGACTCTCTTCAACAAGGTATTCAGGTGTATAAATTGGAAGAGGGTCTTTGCTTCTGACAGAGGTCATAATCCCTGCTATGGAAACCTATACATTGGTACATATAAACTGATAAAGGTTTGTAATTCCTGTAAGAATCCTGAACAATGTGTCAAAAAATTTGAAACTCTAGTAGATAGCTTTAAAACTAGCCATTCAAATGCCTCTTAAGCCTACAAAAGTGTAAACTTAATTACGTGTGGGATTTGCAATACTTGCAGTGTAAATTGGTGTGTTTCTGTATACATTTTTGCCATCTTAGAAATGGCTTGACCAGTTATCATCAAGCAGTCTTTCAATTTAATGATGTTCAGACTTCCTAGGCAGAATTATTTTGGTTTTGAATGAGAGATGCATTCAAAAGTAGGCATAAAGTGGAAAGGCAGAAAGAGATCAGGAAACTTCTGAATTCACTGTATTTAAAAGCTCTTAATTGGTTTTCTAGCTACAGAAGAGGTTATATACCTTGTCTATAGTTCAATAGCTTGTTTTCTACAGTATTTTTAGGGAATATTTGTGTATTATGCTTCCACTGACATGCAGTTTGCTTCACTTTATTACCAGTAACTTCTCTTTCACAGCATCTGATTGAAGCATATTTACATAATGTTTTTGTAATGAGCTCATTTTGAGTGAATAAAATATCTCTCCCTAAAATCAGCAATATTATTTGATTTAATTTTATACTATTTTTTTCCATCTGAAATTATAGACAAATAAATACACTTTAAACAATGTTTTGAAGAGGGTTGCCGAACTTTTTTCCTCTCCTTTCCAGACCCTGATTCTAAAATCAGATGCTCCCAGAGAACAGGAGGTGGACTGAGTGACATAATTCAGGCAGTGATCTGAAGAATGTGACTTTAGCATGGAAATCGCTTTAAATTTGAGCCTGAGATATGCTGAAATTATCTCCTTGCTCATTGCATAGTCAGTTTCTGAGAGAAAAATAGCAGGGAGGAGATCAATGGCATCTCATCTAGCTTGACATACAAGATAGTTATTATCTTCAGGTGAATATAAACATAAGAAGAACCCCTTGAAGCACATCCAGCTCTTTCTGACTGTGGTAGCAATTATGAAAGCCAGGGATTTATTTTTTAATTTGTAAGTGTGTGATAGGAAAACTTTAGAGAGTGAGAGGTGAGTCATTACAGGCTCAGGGGTTTCTTCCCAGAGTTTGAAACAAAATTCTGGAAGTTGAGGCTGTCAGTCTGGAGAATGAATCTTGAATTTTAGATGCTCAGATATTTTGCCTTCAACTGTATCGGATCCTTTTCGTTGATTATACAGGTGAGCTGGTCACAAAGGGCCTGGTTCTTTGCCTGATTGCACACTTCTAATAGAGTATGGTCATTCACTGGTGAAACCAGTGATTTTGCTGGGTTTAGGATCTTGAATAGAGTGTGTCCCAGTTTACCTTGTCATTCAAGTTTGTCTTTTCATACAGGGTAGTCTGATAGCTGAAAAGTCAGTATTAAAGGAATCTTATTTTCCCATTAAAATAATTCTTGTGATTTGTAGTTCATGTGTGCATAGAAAGCTTGTGTGTGTCATGCAGATGTACTTTGATTTTGTAGTCTTGGAAAATTAAGATCTTGCTTTTGGTTCTACTGATTTAACACATTCGTACTAGTAATTGTTTCATAAATTCTTCAGGTGAAGCTGACATATCAAACTTGTGTTTCAAAACCTCATCTATGCACACTGGCAAGGAGTACTGGAAGTAGCGTAAACCTTTGCCTTCTGTCTAAACATTGTCCCTGGGGGATGGGTTTGATCTCAGTTCAGGTGTTTTCTGTCGGGTTGTCAGATGTTAATTTTGTTAGCATTGCAGTTAAATTGTTCTGTATTTGTTGGATATCAGTGGTGACACATAAATAATATGGAAATGACAGCTTTAGGGGCATTTCCAACTTGGATGTTACATTCAACATGTTATACATGTTACACGTTACATGTTAGGCAAGGGTTTCCCATCTGACTCTGTATGTGTCTTGTACCTTGGAAATCACAACCTCCTTTGCTCTTTGTAGAAAATCAAAAGAATAACAACTAGTTTTAATTTATATCTTCTGCTTGAACTTTCTTAGAAAACAGTCATTCAGGCATTTAAAGACACCCAGGGCTGTATCGTTGCATGGTAAGACTGACTAGATTTATAGTTTGCTGAAGAAGACTGCATGTGTAAAGTCTAAGCAACTTACACAGTAAGAAAGCTACATCATAGCTTCATGGGATATGTTTATCATTGCAAGCAGGCAACTCACTCTAGACCTCTTGATGCTGTTAAAAGCAGTGATAAACACCTCTTCTGTTGGAAGCTATTAATGTACCAGCCTTAACATCTCAGGCTCTGGGTCCTTTTTAACCATTTTCCACTCCAGCACAGGTGGTTCATTTTCAGTGGTACCAGTGAGTGCACATTCAGCAGTTTGCCAAGACAGGCTCTGACAGGTAGAGTGGTGCAAGTGATCTTGAAAATGGTATATACTAAACCTGCACATCAGAGACCTTGTCTTGTGGTCTAGCAAGGAAAGAGGCTTATTTTTGTGCTGAGATGTTTTCCTGATTTGGTCAAGGATTTCTAGAAGGAAGGAGTTTTCCAGCTGAACTGTTTAAATGTTTGTTTTTTCAGGAAATACTTTATTTTCTTTTCAAGCTTGTTAAGATTGACTACTGTACAGGGATAGAACCTCAGTTCTTGGAAACATAGTAGCATTGCAGTTGATTATAGATTCACATGCAGAAATACATGGCGTTCTAGTCTCCACTGGTGTGACCAAGAAGAGGGGTTTCACACAGCCTGAACCAGTGTAGTTTTTAACTTGTGGAAAACATATTGTAGTTACATAGTTGGAATAGGGCCAGTTATGGGGACATTCTAAATAGTGTAATAAGTTTGTCTACTTTATCATGCACAATACAATAATATGATCAAATAAAGTTGATTAAGTTGTATGATAGGGCAAACAATTAGAGGGATTTGTTTGGTTTTCAACCAATAATTGAATTATTATTCATTATTATTTCTCATTCTGCGATCATATTCAAAAAAGCTGGCCGTCCCTAGCTGAAAGATGTTTCCTTTGAATTATCAGGCAGTAGGAATGGAGCTTTTCCTGTTGCCCTGTGCTTGTGTTTAGGACTGTGATCCCAAAAGCATCTCACTGAAGGATAATAAACAGCAGAACTGCAGATAGCAGTTGGCCCCAGGCTGTCACATTCTTATCAGAAGAAAACACGTATGGTGGTATGGTATGTAAAGCGTCAGTACAGCTGTAATTGTTTGCGCAAAGATCATCTCATCTGATGCAACGTGCTCCCTTTCTAATAAAAAGATGAAAGTGGATTTTTGAATACAGGTTTAGTTATGAGGTAGTAGCGTGTTACAAAGGATACAGCTGTTTAGAGGATGGACCGAGAGTCTCCCCAAGAAAATGATATGGCTGATTTATTTCACATGGCTCAGACACTGCTGTTAACTGACCACTAATAAAAAGATGAAAGTGGATTTTTAAATACAGGTTTAGTTATGAGGTAGTAGCGTGTTACAAAGGATACAGCTGTTTAGAGGATGGACCGGCATATTTTATTCAAAATAAAATTTAATCTCTTACCAGATGAGTGTAACATGTTTGCTTGGAGGAAAATTCTAAGTTAATGTAGGAGCAAAATCTAAGAAATGCCAAGGACCTCAAATTTGCAGTGTAGTGCTTAGTGCCCCTCACAGTTGACCCTTACTGCAAAAAAAAATAAAATAAAATAAAACTTACCAGATGAGTGTAACATGTTTGCTTGGAGGAAAATTCTAAGTTAATGTAGGAGCAAAATCTAAGAAATGCCAAGGACCTCAAATTTGCAGTGTAGTGCTTAGTGCCCCTCACAGTTGACCCTTACTGCAAAAAACAATAAAATAAAATAAAAAAATCCTATCAGTTGCAGTAAGCCCACCCTTATCAAAATAAGCAAAAATGTTATCATCTGTTTCCTCAGATAGTCACATGCTGCTGCAGGACTAGTTTTGTTGAGCACATTTCCAAAGGGAAGTAACAGAAGTTCATCCCTTAAAATGAGGTCATTACCTCCCCCCACAACAAATGTTAGGCATGGTTAGCATCTCTTTGTTGGGACTCAAGCCAGAATGCATCCTGCTCCAGCACAATGGGAACCTGCTGGGGGTTTCCCTTCACAACAGCGACTGTTAAAGATGGAGTGAAAAACAAAACCCTGCTCCCAATGTGAAAAAAAAGACTGGATTTTTAATCTGAAAAAGAAGCCACTGTAAGCAGAACACAAAGGAAAGAGAGATGAATGTAATAAAAATACAATCAGTATGGGAGGGGGCCTGTGCATGTTCAAAATAATGTCTGTGCACTTTTAAGGTTTCACTAAATAATACATATGCCCTGATTTCTGAGACGATCCTCTCTAGTACCATAGAAAAGCCAGGTCAGACCTGGGGGTGACAGTCTGCATATTTCTTAATAGTTTTTGTCTTTACTCATGCTAAATAGTCTCTTACTTCACTGGGAGCATTTGGAGAAAAAGATACTGAATATGTATTTGCTAGCATGAGTCAGCATCAGCATTTTCTGTTTTAAAATGGAGGCTTAAGAAAATATCCAAGTGACTTAGGAGCTAGTCTTTCCTCTAATAGAAATGTGGGTCCTACTCCTGCACACCACAGGCTCTGCCATTCATCATGTGGCAGGACTTAAAGGACCTTAGGGTAAAGAAGGGTTGGGAAACGGACTTACTGCTACCAGCGTGGCTTATTCAGCCTCAGCCTTTTCCAGAGATGTCTCTGGGTTGAAGGCTGTTGAAATGAGCTCCAGACTGGAAAACCTGTTGTGGGCTGCAGGCAGCCCACAGTCTGCAGGCTCATCAGCCTGCTGTACATTAGAGAATTGAGTTCTTATAGCATAGTGCATTAAGGGGAAATAAACACATTTAAAAGAAATACACATGGCATAAAAACTGCAGTCATTAGCAAATCATCTTCATTAATGCATTTCTGAAATCTAGAAATAGTATCTTTTCTTTTTTTTTCCCCCCCAAGAAAGTATGAAGGGAAAGGGGAGAAATACTATCTGTGAAGAAAAAGCTTAGTATTATGCATGCATCAATACTGGTACTTTCATAAATCCACTATTTATTAAATATTGTCTAAATAGCCATTACAGAACTAAATGCTGTGCACAGGATCTGAGATTTGTCTCTCCAAGAATTAAAATACTTATAAGAATTTTGACTTTTAATTTGAGTCTGGTTATAGAGATTGAAAAGTTAGCATCCCCAGGGAGCACAAGATGGAGCAGGGAAAGGCTTTGAGGACACAGCCTGACAACAAGGATGCTGTGCAAACACACAGGAAGGGCTGCAATCTTTGTGCCTGACTGCAAGAACATCTAAGATTCAGGGTGCTTTGATGTATGTCCCACTCCTGTTGTTCTCTTGATATTCGTCAAGGCAGTGGAGAAGAATCAAAAGCCAATTTTCATCTTCATTTCATGTTGGGATTGATTAAAAAAAAAAAAAAGAAAGAAAGAAAGAAAGAAAGGGATCTGAATAGATTGCAAGCATACAGAATGCCTCTGTCGGGAATATTGAGGTTTAAGTAACTAGTATTGGAGAAAATTTCTATTAGGTCTGTTAAGGGAATGTCCTGTAGACATGTTGTTTTTGTGGGGTTCATCTTTTACACCAACTAGCATTGAAGACAGAAGTGGGTATATCGAGAATAGTTACCCACAGAGGGAGCACTTACCTGCATAGGTATCCTGAGCAATGGTTGGAAACCTACAGTCCTTTTTTCCTTCCCATACTGTGTTTATTAATGTGTTTAATTTAACAGATCCTTGATCAGTCTTTGACATGGGCTTCCAGGCATGATGGCAATGCAGATAAATAATTACTAACATTATTGTTATGCTTGTTTGATCTTTTAAATCCTTCAGTGATTTGAGCCTTCGCTGTGATGCTGCCCCTGTCTGTGCAATACAGAGGCAATTCCAGACTCTGTCAGGATGACATTTTTCTACTGTATTGTGATATTTTAAAAAACCAAGGGCTTAAAATAGAAATGTGAAAGAGGAGAAAATTTTAGGTTCAGAAATGTGAAAGTTTTGGTTTTATGTTTTTAATCAAATTTTACTGACTCCTGTGCTTAGCATTTGTAAAAATTGGATGGTGTTCATTGGTTCTTACGGGTTTTAGAAGTAGAATGTCTTAAAAACAAGGGTATTCAAGGCATTTTGCAAGGCAGAAAAAGCTTGAAAGTCTGTTCTCTCTGTGAGCAGGTCTGAAGTAATGCTTTAGTCATAGGGAAACTGGAAGCTGGCACTTTTATAGAGGCTGAAATAGCTTTTGGTTTCCTAAGATGTCTCTGCATTGTTATTGCTTGTTCCTGCTTATGGCAGAGATCATAATGGATGAAGAGAATCCCAGAAGTCCCGTTGAACTTTTGGCACAGTTGTACCACCTCAGTCTGTTATTCCTCTGTGCAAATCTCAAAATTTTTGTGCATGGTGGCCCAGAAAGGGTGAGCTAACCCAGTCTGAGGGCTTGGGACCTTTAGCTAAGGTCAGGAAAAAAGGTTTTCCCCCTTCTCAGTGTACCGGGATGTGTTACACCCCGGCTGCTAAGGCAGCTCTCGCAGTTTCACATCATGCTGAAGTAATTGGAAACCAGTAAGGTGGAAACTGGAAGTGCCAACTAAGATCAGCTGAAGTGTGGGAGAGTCTGTGTTATCCCTAGCGTGCTGTTAAATGGCAGCTTCTCTGGGTGCTTCCTAGTTGGCGTTGCAGTGCCTGCACATGTCGGTGCTCCTTTCTCTGAATGGTGCCCCTCATGTGGGGAGCCTGACCCTGTCTGAGTGCTGAGAGTCCAGGCTGACAGGTGAGCAGGGCACCATGCCTAGCACCCCACCAGCCCCACCATTTGGCTGGCAACCTGGCTGCTGGTGTCACTGGTATTTCTGGACAGTTCTGCAGAGTTTGAGAAAAAGGAGTGAGTTTTGAGTGGTGAGTGACAAAGGAGGGCATGCTGTTTGCTCGAGGGACTTCAGGAATAGATTTGTGTATCACTTAGCAGCACCCAAGCTAGCTTGATTTGAAACATTTTTATGTGTCCCCAGGGTGGAAGTGTTACCTAACCTTTGTACTTCTTCCTGTTAGTGAGCAAGTGCTTCCAAGAGAAATCCTTAAAAGACGTAGGCATTGCTCTCCTTCTAGAGTGAAACAGCAGCTAGCTTTTCAAGTGAATATCAGCTATTTATCACTTCTGCCTCCCCTCCTACCTCCATGTTGTTTGAGCAAATAGAAACATTTAAATGTTTCTGAGTACAAGCAGTGTTTCTCCTCTGGCACGCATTAATGTGACTGGCAGGAACTGATTTTCCATAACAAGCTTCTCTGGAGCATCCTTTCCCTGCCCAGAAGCAGCTGTAAACAGCTGATGTTAATTATCGTCCACCTGCTGACTGTGCCAAACGGACATGCCATTACACTGTGACAAAAAAGGCTCCCGGTCTATTAAGTCCTCCCTCATACCTTTGGTAATGCTGATAAAATGCTGATCTGTTTTTTACCTCAGTGGCTGCTGTTGCTAAGCACTGAGAATATGACCTGTCTCCTGTAATCATCTGCATTGTATACTTCAGATGATCTTCCAAATGAAAGTGGAACCTCCCAAGGCAGCTGTTCTTCCCCATAGTCTTTACAATTCTGACCATGTCATTTCTAGTAGCATCTTGGTTTTGATAGAGCATAATTAAACATTGGTATTGGGGGCTGTTTTGTTGGAAGCACATTGCAGGAACTGATTTGTAATGATCAGCGTGATGTGCTTGGAAAATAATGACTAAGAGCAGGAAAGGTTGCAAGCTAGTAATTTACCATAGCAAAGTAGAATGCCATGTGTGCAAAACTGAGGAGAAAATGAGAAGTCCTTGTTGTATTGAAAGTACTGGTAAAATAGACTTGTAGCTTGTCCTGTTACAAAGAAGAAAGCAGACTACATACCCACTTACCATTTTGCTGTCATTATGCCCAAGATTGCTTCATCGTGCATGTGAAGGTAACTTCAGATGGGCTTGAAGCCCCGCTTGAACAGAACATCTGGTTTGCAGTGGCTGCATTGACAGGAAAGAAATCTATAGCAAATCCAGAAAATGGGGAATGGAGAAAAAACCAAACAAACAATTTGAACACTGAATAAGTGAACTTTGGTGTCAGGGTGTTTTGTATTTCTCTCAGCAGTTACTACCTTTAATTTTTTCTCTAAAGGTAATTGTTGCACTCTTTTAGAACATTAAAGGATCATAAAGCACTTAAAGTTGTAGTGGTGTAAGCCTATGATAAAATGATAAAAAAAAAAGACAGTTATTCCTGTTATACTAATGGAGAAGAGGACACACACACACACACACCCACACGCACACAAAAGTGTTGACTGCCCAAGATGTCAGGAGAAGCCACGGCACAGACAAAATCAAAGATTATATGATTTGTCCCTCTTGAAAGCTAAACCAGTTCGTTCCACTTGCTCCAAGGCAGGATCAGCATTATCTAAACTGTCCTTGGTGGTTATTTGCATAACTTGCTTTTAACACCCTCGGGGGATGGGAATTACTTTCAGTGATCTCTTTCATGACTTAACCATCCTTTCTGCCATCCTTACATTCAAGCTGAAGTAATCACAAAGCAAATTTGCACAGTTATTTTAAAGCAAGATCTGAAAAAAAGTAAAATACAGTTTAGATAATGGCACTGTACCTAGGGATTTCTGCCTACTTCACTGAATGTGGACAGATATTGTAAATAAAACGTGTCATAAAATGAGGGCAGATGGGGAAAATAGAACAAAATATAATCAGATATTAGACTGTAAAGTGCTTTAATTTTCCATGTTTTTTTTATTCAGGTAGTCCAGTTCTTCAATGTTGAGTATTTTGGATTTTTTTAAAATCTGTCATGGGAGATCTCTCAGTACTGGTTTGATCTGTCCAGCTTGGACATTAATGGTTGTGTGGCACTTTTGGAAAGAGCAGAGTGGTTTCCACGGAGTCCTATCCTGAGCCTTACCATGTTTATCTTCCATGCTGGGTACCAGATGTGTCCCTGGCTACTAGCCTTACATGTTAGACAGTGCTGCATAATTCACGTTCATATATAAAGTCAACTCCTGTGCTGCCCAGTCAGGCGGATGGCCTATTTACACCAGAGGGAGTTTGCATACACAGGGAGGGCAGGATTTGACCCATATTTGATTAGGCAGTTTGGGATCCTTTCATGTCTAGTTAAAGGTGTATATAATATGTTGTATCATTAGTAACTTGTTTGCCAAGGGAATATATTTTTATACTGTGCTGTAATTTCTAATGGGACTTTTCTTTTTTCTTGTAGTCTGACACAAATGCAAGTTACTTGAGAGCTGCTCGAGCTGGCAACTTGGAAAAGGCTCTCGACTACTTAAAAAGTGGAGTGGACATCAACATTTCAAATCAGGTTGAGTAATATTTTGATCGAATTTGCTGGATAAATACCTTTCTCACTGTTTCTCAAATCTATCTTTATATTTGCACTTCATGCCAGTGATACCTTATGTGTTTTTTTGATGAGCTATGTTTACATATTTTATCCAATTAAAACTTTTTTTTTTTTTTTACCCCTTACCAAGACATCATTTCATTTCCACTTGGAGAATATTGTGCTATTTAATGTTATCTTTCATTCCATTTGTATTACATCAGATCATGGGACAGCACATAAAACTTGAGACCTCAGAGCTAGTATATTCTGACTTAATTCATACTCCTTCCTTGTAATCTAGTTCCTGTAATGTTTACAGAATAATAGTTTTTGGAAGCAGTCCTTTCACTGGGATATAATAATTTGTCTCCTGATACGTTGCTTGCTATGCTGGAAAACCTTCACCAATCTTTTCCATTGCTTTTCTTTTTTTCCTTCTTTTTTTTTAATCAGAATGGGTTGAATGCTCTCCATCTTGCCTCCAAAGAAGGACATGTAGAAGTTGTCTCTGAACTGATACAGCGAGGTGCCAGTGTGGATGCAGCAACAAAGGTTAGTCAGGCCTATCTAATAGTTCTCTTAATCACACTGACGTCATAGGTACAAAGTGTCAGCCAACTGATTACAGACGTTACTGCAGCAGTAATTGTCCATTTTCCACTGGTGAAGTGGTCTCACTAATTTTTTAATAGAAGATTTTTAGATTATAGTAAATATCATAGGTTGCTCAAGATGATGTTTACTGATAAAACTGTAGATTCCTGTCTTAGTTTCTGTCCATGTCTTCCAGAGTAACTTACCCACTAGATGTTTTCAGTAACAGTATGTTATTGTAAGAAATGCTATATTTTAAAGTGGAAGATGTTCTTGATAGTATTGTAATGTATTCAAGCTCCAGTTTTGTACTTTTTCAAATATTACTGTCTCTCATTTTAGAAAGGAAACACAGCATTACACATAGCATCCCTTGCTGGACAAGCAGAAGTAGTCAAAGTGTTGGTTACAAACCGGGCCAATGTCAATGCACAGTCTCAGGTAAAGTAATATTTTTCTATTTGGTACTATCAAAAACTTTGCTGACATTGAAATCCTTCTCCCCTTATGAACTGTGATATTATTAAATATATTGGGTAGGTCTCATTGTATTAATGCTGGCTCTTGAAAATAGGGTTTGATAGAATCAGTCAGATTAATGTAATCCTGCTAACATTAAAGAAAAACATTATTTTTTGGCTGTTCCACCCACATAGGTAACTGACAATAGGTGGAAGGACAAAGTTTAAACACACAGCTGCCATTTTATTAGTGAAGCAGGGATTTTAGTGAGTATAATGCTGAGTTCATACCCATCTTGTAACTCAACATAAAATTAAAACTTTTAATGCTTCCATCTCTCCCCCTTCTGCTCTACCCCTTGCCACATGGTCAGAGTGTACCTTCAACATATCAGGTCTTGTTTTCCCCTACAGGCATGGCAGTGCAGTGAAATGCCAGGTTGTGTTCAGGTCTTCTCCTACACAGGATGTCAACCATCAGTTGAGATTAAGTTGCCCACTTCATTCATCAACAGAGAAAGCATAAAAATAACATCTCTGTTTTAAGTTGTCTAGAAGCCACACAGATGCTCACCCTTGGAGATGAAGAAGTGGAAGCACATCCAGTGGAAGCACACGCAGGATTCTGGAAGTGGTTGTGTAACAGGCAGCACAGCAAAGCATTTACCCTTCAGCCTTAGATCTGCCCTCCAGTATCCTAGGAGCTGCTAATTGTTACAGAGTCAGAATAGGTACTGATAGAATAGGAGAGCCGGGAGAGAACTTGTTCAAATGCAAGGGATCCTGTTTCACATAATTCAGTGTCTCAGGCTTAAGTGAGCTCATCCTCTTCCCTGATACAAGGAGGTACTGCAAGCGTATACAGAGCTTTTAGATTTCTCAAGTCCTTTGAATGAATATTTAGGTCAATTATAGAAAATTTGACATAAGGGAAAACAGTGCTGGTGTTAAGAGAAAAGCAGCAAAATGAAACAGATGAAAACTCTGGCTGAAAAAATGCGGAAAACACAGATTTTTGAAAGCTGAGTGTCTGTGCCATAGGAGGTGTTCCTGCATGCCTGTTCCATTTGTGTTCTCCCTGCTCAGGGGCTGGCTGTTAGTGTCAGAGAAAGGGAATCAGATTAAGAAATAGTCTTCTCATCTGGCCCAGTATTGCCATTCTTCTATATTATGAAGGTGTGAGCATGATAGAAAATGTTTTTTAAAGCGGGAAGTTTTAAAAATGTACCTTCTAAGGAAATATTGGGGCTTTTTAACGATCTCTCAAATAATATGAGCAAAATGTTTAATAGAATCTATTTCAAAAATGTTAGTTATTTATGATCTTTATTTCTTGTTTCCTTTACCTGGACAAAGAAAATAGGCTACTCAGTTCTCCTGTCTTATTCTTTTATACTAGTGAGATACAGAAATATTTGGTTCCAGGCATTATATAATTTGAATTTAAAGGGAACAACAAAACGTAGCTTTAAGTACAATCTTCCATGACTGTTAAGAAACAAAACAAAGCAGAAATATTTCCAGTGGTTTTCCTGTTAAAGAAATTAAGATGACTTTGAAAGGATATTTTATGCTTGTGTTTGAGAACTTGTGTATTCAGCCCTAAAACTAAAAATAATCTGAGATTGTAAGCATTTTATGTAACTGCATTGTCCATACACCCTAAGGTTTTGCCACATGTTACCTTTATTTTCCTAACATATGAGAATTAAAGATTTTTTTTTCCCCCCCATTATGGATGCCTTTGATGTCTTTGCTTGAGAGACGTATGTATTGGCCATTCCACACCAATACCTGGCAGTGAGATACTCCCATTGGGTTTAGTCTTTTTGGGAGGTCCCTGGACCACCATGTTACCAGACTGCCCCTGGACCAGCTTTGTCCGTGGTATTGAGCATCGCTTGAGTCTTCCCAGAGCTTAGAATAAAGTTCTGCTGAATTTGGCACACCCACAGACTACCCAAGTTTTTTTTGTTTTGTTTTTCTTTTTGAAAATAAGTGTTTCCTGCTTCCATTCTAAATGCAAATGTTTGAAACTAAAAAAAATAATCTTTGTTTCTAGCTAAGTTAGTAAATAGATATTGAGTATGCCATGAAATTATAGGGAAAAATGCCAGACTCACTATAATAATAACCAGCAATGTGACATATTAGGTACATTAGCAATCACTTTCTGGCTTCTTTGTTTTTTATTAAGTAGAATTTTGACTGTATAGTAACAAAACCGTTAGGCCTTGCTTCTGGAGAGTGCATTAACATGTTGCTAACTTTAGGCTTTGCCTCCAGTAGGACTTCAGTGTCTGCTTTATGGTTGCAGCGATGCTTTCCTGAATAGAGACCAAATTATCAAGAACTGGAACAGCAACAGACCTTGCAGCCTGTGCAAGCCTTGTAAACACGTGGCTTCACAGCTGCTCAGTGTCTTGTTGATAGTAGGGTTCCTCTTGAATCAAACATCCAGTTCACGCCATTTCCTCTCCAGCTGTCCTTTCTTCTGACCTCCTATTTGTCTGTGCTGCCAGTGAAGCCTGCATGCTTGGCCTCAGGTCACCTGCACTCTCCTGCGTGCTCTTGTGTTGGACGTGTGCCCTGCAACTCTGCCCTGTTGCTGTGACAGTCAAATATGTCTCAGCTGTTTTCACTGTGGCTACTATAACTATGCCAAAATTCACTGCTATAGGTTTTAGGCCATGGTCTTCCTTCATCTCTCCCGAGCCCAGAATGTTGATGTTTTTTTCTGTGATGCAAATATACGGCCAAACTCTTCTCAGCTCATCTTTGTTTGGCTCCATTGGTTTCCTGCAAAATCTAGGTCAGTGTCCTTTGTAACTGTTCTAGCTGAATAGCTAAGATGCTTTCCCTGTGCCTTCCAATCTGCCGAAATATCTGCCATGGTCACGCTGCAGAAGTGAAAGTGCTGATACTCTCAGCCAAACCCAGTCATATGGAAGCAGTTCCTGAAGTTCTCTGTTATTTAAGCCAGATGAAATCTCTCTTCTGTTTCACCTGTTATTTTTAGCTAGCGTTTACCTCCTGTTTTAGTTTGTATTTCCTTTCCTCCTTGTTCTCTCCACTCTCCAGAGTAATCACCAGAAGTGATTACTTCTGGTGGTAGAGTGTGTGGTAGAGCGAGAGGTCTTGGGGGAGATCTTTGGAGGGAGCAGTTGAAGAGGGAAGCTGCTACTCTCACTGCAGCTGACACTGCGTGAAGTTTACTTAAGAGAAGTCTGAGGTTCACAGAAATCCCAATGGCATGATATCTGGAAGATAGTGAGAAGAAAGACAGAACCCTAACGGAGCCCACTAAAACCTCAGTGACCTCCTGGCCAAAACATTTAATGGTGTCATCACCCATGCTGTTACCATAAGGAAAGGAATCTGGCAAAACCTAGCAGTGGTATGTCTGACAGAGTAATGCCAGAGTGCGAAGGGTAAAAACAGGTATCATGATAGATCAGAGGAGGAAGGGATTGCTATTCTTGTTGCTGAGGCTGCTTTGGTTGCTTCAGCAGTACCAAACTCTCAGTCAATAGCATATGGACATTTTAAGTTGTTACTATGAAAGGTATTTACCACTGGTTCAAAATTCTGTTGAACTAAGGGACATGCAGTACTATATGAAAGCCAAGCAATTTCAGGTCCAAATCTGCAACTACTAAAAATTCCTTTAGAGGTATCTTGATCCCAGAACAGTTCTCATTACTTCATTTTGCTGTTTTTGTTTTCTGAGGGACATCAAAGCTGTGAATTTTAGAAATGCATAGAATAGGGAAAAATACATTGCCTTAATGTTAATCCCCAAAAATTCAGTTCCTGAAAGGCTGTGACCTGTATACGGTTAGGGCAAAGACAAAAGCATTGACTGTAAGAGGAAAGCACTTGCTAAAGATTGAGTTAAGCTCAGCAGCCTCTAATACTTGTATTGCATTGATTGAATCACTCAAGCGTAATTTGAGAAATGCTCTAATGTGGTCAGAAACACTGATATACCTCTGTCTCAAACTACTGAGAACCAACAATCCTCAGATCTCCTGGTGCCTGAAATGTGAAGTAGCTCAGTGACTACAAGCAGGCTAAGCTCAGAAGGCAGCTCTTTGAGAAGACAAAAGGCATAAGTAGCTGGTACAAGTGAAAGAGAAGTCAAAGCTAAGGGAAAGAAGAGAAAAAATTGGAAAGTATTCTGAAGAGCCAGTGCTCTTCCTTTTGCTACACACTTGTATTTACCTGTCCCATTTTGCATTTCCATTGCTGTGGCTGTGTTTATCAGGAGTCATAACTCATCTCTACCAAATGATCTGTCCAGATTAGTTTTTACTTTAACTTCACAACTGATATAAAAGGAAGTATTCTTGCTTAGCTATGGGAATTGTATCTGGTCAGCATAAAAATTCTACTGTGTCCTTTTAAATAATATTACCCTTCTCCTGTCTTTACTTAAATCAAGGGAGATCATGTCATTAACCGCCAAGTCAGTGCACAGTTTATTTGGTTTCCTCCTAATCAACCTGAGTTTGGCAGATCTGTGGTATGTATGAAGTATTTGTGGAGTGTTTACACTCTTGTTTTCCTGTTTCAGAATGGTTTCACTCCACTGTATATGGCAGCCCAAGAAAACCACCTGGAGGTTGTTAAGTTTCTTCTTGACAATGGTGCCAGTCAAAGCCTTGCCACAGAGGTAAAAGTTTTAATTTTACACTTTATGAACAAAGTAAAATGTACTTCAGCAGTGATTCTTGACAGCTTATATCAAACTAGTCTTTTAAGTACAAAATTATAGACCAATAAAAATTTCTCTCTGTGAAGTGTGCTAATGAAAACTGAGTTACTGGCTTTTCAGCAATTTAAACCATCTCTTGCCATTTCTAAAATTAAAAATTACTTTAACTAGAAACAGTTCTAAAAATAGGTGTGTTCTTAGTCATAACTGGTAATCTTTCAGGGTAAGTGCTCGAACAGGGAAGCTGTGTGCATAATATGAAAGTTCACTGTGCTTTCCTTAAAAATAGTGAGTAATGTGGAGGACAACCATAAAGCAAGGACAACTGTTTACCTGTGCCTTGGAGCCAGCCCTGGGACATCAGGGAAAACCCAGGGTTGCTTAGTGCTTGGAATATTTTCCGAACTGCATTTATTGCCATTGTGATACCCTCTCAGTAGCTCCTAGTTATTCCAGTTGATCCTGCGGTGACATTTTCAAGCTGACGGAAAGATGCATGGTCTGTCCTTGAAGGTGTTCTGTGATCTTTCTAGAATAAAGATATCTTGCTTTAAAAAGTAACTCTTAACTCAAATAAGGCAACCTGGAAGGAAAAATAATTAAATATTATTTATTTTTATTAATATAAAAATATTAATAGCTGTACTTAATTGAGATAGATTTTTTAATCTGATGAATTTTCAGTTTTCTTAATTCTAGGATTTTGTTACAAAAAAAAAAAAAAAATATATATATATATTGCAGTATGTGCTATCTCTAATACTTATTAAATTATGATTGCTCTATCTGGACTGATTCCATGAAGGAAATAATGTTTATTTGAAAAAGTCCTACTTTTTGCAAAATATGAAATGCAAAATTCGTTTATTGCATCACTGTACCTCATAATATCACGGTATAATAATGTACGTATGGAATCTTTTCTTCTGAAGTCAGCACTGTAAAAAATGAATCACTAATGGATCAAAATCATGTTTTCAAAATCAGTAAAAGTTA
Organism: Antrostomus carolinensis; assembly: GCF_000700745.2. Taxonomy (NCBI): domain Eukaryota; kingdom Metazoa; phylum Chordata; class Aves; order Caprimulgiformes; family Caprimulgidae; genus Antrostomus; species Antrostomus carolinensis. Next base: position 20,904 of record NW_010326651.1, on the reverse strand, counting down.
GTTATAATTATTTATATTTCTATTGTTTTGTAAAAACTTGGAAACAAAAGTCATGGGGACCCCAGAGATGTACAATAGGTTCAGACTTTTGGAGATATTCTTGCCACTGTATGATTTTCTGAAAACATAAAATTTTAAAATTGTGCATGGGTAGTTGGTTCTTTTCCTTTGGTATTGTTTTTCCCTTGAGCATTATATGTCAGTTTAGGTTGAGCTTCCCTCCAACTCAGCTTGATGATAAGGTACAATCTAATTTTATCCATGGAGAATTCCTTTGAAGATACCAGACTGCAAAACAATGTTACCTTTACTGCCTTACTTGTTTTGTGATAGTTGCTTATGGATGCTTCTTTATTTTATCTTGGTCCAAATTTTCATATAAATCTGATTGATCTTCATCTTTGTAAGTGCAAAAGCCTTTGTTATTACATGATTGGCACTTTGCTAAATATTAATGAAAAATTAAGTTCTCTGACAAAGGTATTTTAATCTAAGTAAAAAACAGAACCAACTATTTTCTTTAAATTGTTTTTAGTTTGGGGGGGGTTGTTTTGTTTTGTTTTTTTCTGGAGTGGGCTTTGCCTTATGTTTTAAAGTGCAGTTGTTAATTATAGTACTGACATCATGGTACTTGCTCACAACTGCTTTTTTTGAGTTGTCATCTTCTGAGAGCATGTGGTGGAAATGCATTCTTGTTGGTGGTAATTTCTTGGTTGCAGTTTGTTTGGCCTTCGTACAGTAATCTCTGCACACACTGAAATGATGGACAACTCTCGTCAGAGTGAAGAAACTGGGAGTATAGGGGATGGCAGCTGTTCTGGGATTGAAATTAAGTGCTCCCTCCCATTTGTCCACTCCCTTTTCCCTAAGGAAAGGAGAAAATGTGTTCCTGGGATATATATATATATATTTTAAATATTATTGTTACTCGCATTTTTTAAGCAGAAAGGAAAGCTCAGTGAAAAAAGATATTGTAGATAGCTAACCCACTTTTCTCTGTGAAGTGGCTGGCTGTGCCACTGCCACCAGCTGCATAAACAGACCAGGAAGCCAATGGCTCCGGGTCACTAAGGCACGAGCTGTCGCACTCTGGGTTTCTCCAGGCAAGAGCCTCCATTTCTGCAGGAACTGTGTAGCTATTGCCAGAGCCCTCTTGTGGGGATGCTCAGGGAGCTTTTTGGCCTTCAGAGCTACACAGCATTTTTCACACCCTGTGCTGCTCTCTGTCCGCAGCCTGTGTGGTTGTTTCAGCCCAGGAACTGCTCATGGACGAGGTCCTGCTACTGGGGGTGATGAGGATGGTGAGCTGGAGGCAAAGGGGAAGGCTGTAGTTAAATGAGTTTAAAAAAATTTATTGGAAAAAAAAGTGCTTGTTAGGACTGAAGGAATTTCAGTGATTGCCACCCCCCAAAAAAATTTGGAAAAAATGCTCTTTTTCAGATTTCCTCCTGTTTCTCCTCCTAAATTGAGATGCTCTTTGTTTGGTAAGCCAGAGAGAGAAATTCTTTATTGAAAACATTTCTTTTAGTTCCAATAGTTAAAAAGTCAGCACTGGAACTCTGCACTCTTGACATAGGGTGAGGATCTACATTCTTCTGTGTCGTTGCCTTGCTTTTATTTAACACTTACAGTTTCACCATGACAGAAGTAGTTGAAAAGTGAAAGAAGATGTTTAACTACTGAACTGTAAATGGAGTTTGGTAATATAAGCTTTGGTTATATTGATTGAGAGTCAAATGTAATAAATAAATATGCCAAGCAGAGTCATTTGCTTTTGTGATTTTTTTGAGTGATTTATGGGTATTATCTTGGACAAAGCTGAAAGTATTCCTGGATTGGAATGCCACTTAAATGTTTGAGAAGAAGCAAAATCTAAATGACAACTCTTTCATTCTTTAGTTTTCTAAGGATCTATAAAAATAAAATTATAAAAACATCTCAGACTGTACTTCTAATGTGTTTGAGGAGTCTGCTCTAAAATCTATTAAACAAAAATCTTCTATTTCTCATGTTTCTTATTCTTCGCTGCCTTGGTTGGCTATTTGCTAGTCTGAAAGGAAATAATTTCTGTTTGTAAGGGGATTGTCCATCACATCCATATAAATTTTCATAAGTGGAAGTTGTAGTAAAATAATTGATATAATGGCAAAATGTGTTATCCATATTCAAATATTATTTGATTTAAAATCCACCTATAAAAATATATCATAGGATTAGAGCTAAAGTTTTTTTGTTTTGGTTTGGTTTTTTTCCTTAAGAAACATACAATATAAGCTGTAGCTGTGGGGGAATGGATGATAATTTGCTATGGAAACATCATTAACAATTTTAATTTTAATATTTTATCTTTTTATACCTTTTATATAATTATACACTTTATTATACGCATACTTATTTATGTAACTGTTAATTGGTAAGTAATTTCACACTTTTTTTCCTCAAGTCTCAATCATTTTTGTTTCTTTGTGTCTTATAATTTTACATTTAAGTCTGGAGTGAACCATTTGGGACCTGGTTCACCAACACTTTACTCCAATTTCAGTGTCATTGCTGGGTACTTTTAATTTGCACTATGCTACACTTTGCCTTTGAATTTGAGCTAGTACTGTTCTAAAGCTGAGATCTCTTCCCTTTCCCTTTCCACCTACTGGCAAGCTTGGAACATGTGTTGAGAGTCCCCATTGTATGTTGCAGGATGGTTTCACGCCTTTGGCAGTAGCTTTGCAGCAAGGTCATGACCAGGTGGTTTCACTGCTGCTTGAAAATGATACAAAGGGAAAAGTCCGTCTTCCTGCCCTTCACATCGCTGCTCGCAAGGATGATACGAAGGCAGCAGCTCTGCTCCTGCAGAACGACCACAATGCCGATGTGGAGTCAAAGGTCAGTTGTAAAAAGAAAAAAGATCTGATGCTATTAAGTGCTGACCACATGTATTACATCCAGTGAAGGTCTTCCTAAGTGTGAAGTATTTTGCTGCAGTTACACATAACTTTCTCCTGTAGTGTGTGACTTAGAATAATGTTTCATTTGCTTCCTTTGCCTCTTTCTACCCCACTCCCTTTTTCTTTAAGTCAGGGTTAATTTCTGCTGTATAAACTTTGCAAGTGGAAAATAATAAGCAAAATATTATCAGAATTATTCTCCTGGGAATGAAAGCCACTTCTGCAGTGGTGTGCTATAGGCATTGTACAATTAAGTAATTTGGTTGGTTGTGCAGTTGCTACTTTAAGAGCTTTGGTAAACATGTAACAATTAACATTCAAAATACTTGATCATTCAGCTTCCATTCAGTCGAGCTTCCTTTGTATGCCGATTGTGCTGTCATCTGAGCTGCTGTGCCACGTAGCAGTCATGAAGCTTTTTGCATCCATATCACCAGTGGTGAACTAACCGTTCATTTTTTCCCCCTTCTTTGCTTCCAAATGTGTTAACCTAGATGATGGTGAATAGAACAACAGAGGTATATATAAATATATATATGCATCATCATTCCTCCATGACTTAGTGCTGCTGCATCATTTCTTCCTCCTCCTTTTTGCATTGCCTTTTATAGGTTAGATACCTGCTTTAGATGAAATGAAGTAGCATGTGCTAGAGAAGACTGTAGTTTAGATACCAGGGCTTTCTGCAGCTGAAACTAGGGTTTAAAAGTAAGAGTAAGCATTCTTGGGAACTAACTGCTGTCATAAAAGGGCCATATTATGTAAGATGGAGTTTTCAGGGATTCTCATGGAACATATGTTTATCAGATATGTTAAGAGCTGCAGACAACCCTGTCATGTTGTGCATCCAGATCTGATTTTAGGCTTCTGCATGACACTTACCTTGATGGTGTCAGCAAATAGAATGATCTGAGAATGGTTTTATACCTGCAGAACTCCCAAAGCAAGGCAGTGGCAGCTAGCATGGCTTGCTAACAATTTAGAAATGCATCTAGTTCCCATAAGGTTTCATACTTTGCAGGACTGATGGAATTGCTGCATGTTTTAGCATTATTTTAAAGGGAAGTAAAACTTCTTAAATATGAAAATAAGTTGCTGAAGTAATTTTATCAGTAAGGCATCTTCTAATTAGGATGTTCAGACACTCATGGTGTCTGAACATAACCCAGTGTGATTGCCCACAGTGGGAGCCTGATCTTTATGGTACTAATCCTTGGAAGAAAAAAAATCCATATTAATAATTTAAAATCAACTTTGATGTTGTTTGCATTTGCATCTACTTTGAATTTATAAAAAACAGTTAGCAAGTATCTTTAAATGACTTGTATCTGAACTTCTGCAAAGAATCTCTAAGAGATTTAACTTGCAATACTGACATAATACTGTTAGCAACTAGATATTTCTGGTTAGAAATTAATTTCTTATAAAAGACAGATGGTTGCTTTAATACTCAATTGTTTTACTGTTGCTTTTCTGGAATAACTGAAAGTTTTATTCTACTCTGGTCTTCAAGAATAATTATGTTAATTTTTTTCCCTCCTGCATAGCAATATGATTTTGTTTAGACTCTCTGAGAGTCTATAAATAAACATCAGTGAGTGAAAATTTGTACAGAATTGGAATGGTGACTTGCAGCAGACTCCTATTACTAGCTTTTGTCAGTGATATGATACAAATTTTGGAGTACCAATGAAATATATATAAAAAAAAAAGTTTCTATTGGCTTTGTTTCCTTTTGTTTTTACAGAGTGGGTTCACTCCCCTCCACATAGCTGCTCACTATGGAAATATCAATGTAGCTACATTGCTGTTAAATCGGGGTGCTGCTGTGGACTTCACTGCAAGGGTAAGTGTGAAATATTAGTTATGCTCAGTTTGCTTAATCATCACTTCAAAATACTTTTTCCACAAAGGTGCAGAAAGGTACATTGCTCTTGCCAGCCAAGGCACCTGACCTGACTGCTTTTATTCTGTTACCGTACAATGTAAAGGAAGTTTCCCTGGGTTGCTGTATTGAACATGAGCTGTAGTCCTCACCTTTAAAAACTTCTGTTTTAATCAAAAAGAGCTGCTATTTTCATAGTTCCAGTGTTGCAAAAGGTGGGCTAGGATTCAGTGAGATGAATGCTTCCACCTGTAGCTTTAACATACAGCAGGAGTGCTGTCCCTCTTGAATTGTCCTCAATATATATAGTTGTTTCTAGTGACCATGAGGTGCAGGTGTAGCAGTGAATAAAGTGGCTGTACCTGCACTGCACATGCAAGAGTCAGAGGATACATGAAGGAGATCTGAGAAACTGGAGAGGCAGAAAATGAAATGAAGTATAGAAATGGACGGGAGTCGCTAACGGGAGCTGTATGGCAGAAACCACAATAAGGTGGGGGAACTAAGCCTCCTGACTCTGTAAGCTGTGCACCAAAGTCACGACACAGCCCAGGGAGTGACAGGGTAGTTCCTCAGATGTATGAAAAGGGATTGGGAGCCAGGAGGAAAATGGTATGGTCTTTCCTGGTGTCCCCTTGGTTTACTCTGGGCTGGGTGGGGAACAGCTGACCAGTGGCTTCAGCTGCATCTTCTTACTTGGAGAGTGGGTCCATGCTCCCACAGACAGCTGGACTGCTCTATGAGCCTGGTGCCAGTAGGGCCTCATCGTGCAGCCCGGGACAAAGTTTGACCGTATCTGCTGTCAAGGGTCAGGTCTATCAAAAGACCAAAGAGGAATATTGTGTGGTCAGGGTAGGGAGCATGTGGGAACAATGAAATGGAAGCAGAAGTGTACAGGACAGAAAATGACAGAGGTAGCTTATATATAGTTGTAAGACCAGGAAAATAAAGAGATGTATATGCACAGGGATATAGCAATATGAAGGGCAAAGAAAGAGATTGTGGCAGGCATGAGACCAGAGACAAAAGAAAGGCAAATGCAGAGGTAACACAAAATTTAATGAGCCAGGATGGAGAGCTTAGAGAATGGTAGGGTAGAGAGGATGTGGGCAGAGAGCTGAGTAGGTGCCATAGAGTATGCAAGGCTTTAAGGAGGAGAAAGCAGGGAGAGGGATTAGGGACATACAGATAAATAGAAAAGGGGCTAACATTCAAAATAGGTTAGTATTGGAAAATGCTGGAGCTAGAACTTCCTACTGAAGTTTTAAAAATTAGTTTGCTCATTAGTTTCTTCAATAATTGGGCTGTATGAATAAGAAGATGCCTATGGAATTTGACACCAAGCCAGGAACAGTTGTCAGTACAGAAAGTGTGCAAGAGAACATGGAAATGTGTTGAAATTCATGGTGGAAAACTGATCAAACTCTTGGCTAAAGAATACACATATTTCTCCTGTTGGTTTCTACAATATACCAGCCAAGAAAGAAGAGGACCAGTCTATATTAGTTGTTGACTGTGTGATATGGTTTGGGGAGGAGGCGGAGGGCGGGTGGGGGAGGTGCAGAGGGAAAGGCCCAAAAAAGCAAATGTGATTTCAGGTTATTCCAAGGGATTTCTGATACAGATTGAAACTGAAAAACCAACCAAACATACAAAAAACCCACCAAACCAAACAAAAAACCCACCAAAACAGAACAGAGACTGTTCAAGAATTTGCTCAGCAAACCTTATCAAAACAAAGCCGAGAAAGAGGTGTGGTAGTGGTCCCTAGGACAATAAGGAGAGAAACTCAAGGGAGCAAGAGGCATTCAAACTGAAGGCAAATGCTGACATGAGAGTAAATAGATATAAACTGGCCATGAATAAATTTTGTCTAGAAATTTAGATATTTTATATTAAGTATTAATGATTAATAATATTTAATAATTAATATTAAATATAAGTAATGAGATTCTGGAGCAACCTTTCAATTGAAGCAGAAAAGGCAAAAAAACACAATGTGTATTCAAATTATATTTATGAAGGGAATTATGTGGCATGGATAATTCAGCAGCTGCTTTTCAGAAATTTTAAACATATTGCGTTTATTACTTTTACAAGAGGAAAAGTACTATGCCACTGTTTAGAGCATTTGCCACATAGCAAAAAGTGAATTGTAGTATTTCCTTTTACATTAGATAGTTTGTATATCTAAAACCTTGCATTCTTCTATAGTTAAGGAACATATTTACATACAGCAAAGTGTTTGTGGTAAGTATTGCAAGCCCATTTAAACAAAATAATATTGTGTTTATTTAGCATAGAAATTACTATTTTACTTATAAGACTTCTCACATTTTTTAAAAAACAAAAAAACCTGAACAGTTCTTTTTAAGAGACTGTGATTAATAAGGGAAGTCGTTGGAGTATGTGATAGAGCAGGAATATAAATTTCAAAGAAGGACAGACCCAGAATGTTTTCCTTGAACTTTAAGTAGGAGTGCAGGTAAAAAGTGTTGGTGCTGGCCACTATTAATTCAACATAGCATCGTTCAGTGATTTATTAATGAAGATAAATCCCCAAAGCTGAAAGACACTATTTTAAGGCGTGATCCAGTACTTACTAATGCTGGTTAGAAGAATACTAGCAGGTACTGAGATATAGTTGAGTATCAAAGGTAAGGATCAACTCATATATATTCTCCACAAATTATGTTTTCCAAATCACATTCATCACTAAATGTATTTTATGTTATTGGCGAGAGGGAGATCCCAGGTTAGATCCTCATGAAGTTCACAAGCTCAGAGTAGATTTGGGGGTTAAGGGTTTCTGGGAAGTTTCTAACTATGCATGTTTTACTTTCACTGATAATGTTGCCCTCTTATTGCCAAGTCCTTAAATTGACCAAATTAGAGCATTAAGGCATTTCAAACCTTCGTAAGCTTTGGCATTCAGTATTTAATATGCTCTAATCACAGGAGCAAGGAAGACGAATGGGGCCTTGGGTCAACTGTTTCCCACTTGGAAAGATGATTAGAGATTAGCAATGCTACTACATTAGCAATTAGCAGCATTTAGTACCAGCACCATTCAATATCAACTGCCTATGCTTGTTTTAATAAAATAATAAATCTTAGGCTTCAGCAGTTCTGTTCTGGCTTAGGGGCACTGATGGTGAGGACATCCAAAGTAATAAGGCCATCCTCCCCTCCTCTTCGAGATCTGGAAATTCTAGGTTCTCCCTCCATTTGTTGTCATCATCAGAGAGAGGCAGACTGCTCAGATTGCCTGGGAAATGCAGATCGCAATGACATCAGCCCAAACGAGCAGTGGGCTGACGCTGTGACTCAGAGCACTGAACGGCTTGTTTGTGCTTCTGATAGCGGGGTGGGGGCATCTGCAGAGCACATCTCTTCTGTACGGTGGTTGCAAATCTAGGTAAAGTAGCTGTGACAGAAGGAATAGTAGCATAAACAACAGTAATATGGAATTGAATGTTGTTCTTTAGTGCTTATCAGACTGCAGGTTACGAAAGCACAATTGTGCTTGTGAAGCACAATTATCAGCACCGAGTAACAGAGCCCTTGCTTCATCCTTGCTCACCCAAATTGCAAAACAGGTAGAAGTACTACTAGAACAGGGACTAAAAGTGGCCCACAGGTACATTACAGCCTGCCCACTGCCACCTCATTGCCTCTTGTTGTTTTAATTTCTGTAAACAATATCCACAATGTGCTGTCTCTCCTCTGGAGGAAGGGCCCTTATTTGAGTTGTTGACAATCTAAGACTAGCAACAGAGCAAAGACGTGGAAGAGCTGTAACCCAACTAAAATCATACTGTGTATGTGCTGTAGCTTTCAGAAGTACAAAGAGTGAACTGTAGGATGGGGATGTCAGTTGCACTTTGTGCTTTTGCAAACCACTGACCATTTTCCCTTTGTTCTTGTTAAATATGAATCAACACTACTTGTGTATCTCTTAATTTATATTAAAGAAATTTAGGCAAGTATCAATTCTGCAGAGAGATTTGAACAAGAGCAGAGGGTAATGGTAACGGCAGATGCTTGTGTGGAGGGGGCAACATGAAGACGTGTGAGGTCACGATAAATAGCTTGCTCCCATCATTGGTGTAGTGAAGATGGGGAAGGGTGGAGAAAATGTGAATGGATGTGTAGGATGAAGGCAGAGATCTGACCCTTAAGAACAAAGGCAGGGGTGGTAAGAAAAAGAACTGGTGAAAGGATATAAGAAAAAGGAGAACAGACCTGTGGCAAAGGAGATCTCTTCAGCTGCTGTGTTTTCGATGTGTTTTTGAGGCCCAAGGGAAGAAAGAGGTTCCAACAATGAAGGCAGGGAAAGACATGGGCTTGATGATGGCTCTCAGTGCGTAGGCAGGAGGTGAGCAGTGGTGCTGTACTGTAAGTAAATGATGTCCCCAGTGATATGCAGTAGCAGCTGCTCCCCTCACCCCTGCCAGTATATACCTGTCTGCCTCTCAGCTGTCATATACTCCCTTGTTCCCTTCTTTCACTGTATCTAAGAAAAATAGGCATAGCTCCAGGAGCTCTTACAGGTGTTACAGTGCCTGCCAGCCTGGGAGGGTTGCAAATGTACCTGCTTTCGGTTTGCACTCTTCCAGCCCAGTGCCTGATTTCATGTCAGCTCTTCCATTGAACTGCATTAGCATTTCTGTGTCTGTGCTTTCTTCTCTAGCCTTGCTGCAAGTGCAGGGAAAATGGCACAACATGGAAAGCTCCCTCAGTCCAACCTCAGTCCAAGTGAAACAGGATCTCCTTATTGGACTGGATGTTTGCCATTTTGTAATGAAGGAAAATACTCATTCCAAATTGCTTGACTTCTCAGGCTCGAACTCAGCAATAAACCTGTCACAATTACTGGCAGGGTATGCACTGTAGATGTAACAGGAATTTTATGTCTATTCACCATCCTTTTTCTGTAGTACATTTTCATGTGTGGCTATGCTTCTCTGAAACTCTTCAAAGCTAAAGAAATCCCTTCATTGCATCACTACATTTCCCTCTTGCTTAACTGGGAGGCAATCACATATGGGCTAAAGAAGTGCAGGAAAAGAATAAAGGGTAATTGAGGGTGATGTCAGTCTCCTTTCTTAGCTAGATTACCATGTAAGTGCGGTCGATACCTGGGCTTAGAAGGATTGCAACAATACCAGGCACTGTTCTCTTAGCTGGTGATGGCACCTGCAGAGTTCCTGCCCTTTCCCCTTCAGGCCTTGCTCAGGCATCCCCAGGAGCAGTGCGCAGGGAGGGCAGGCAGTTTTGTCTGCTACAGTTCGCAGCCAGCTGCAATGGAGATGAGTGTCCAGACTGCCCTGTGCTAATTCAGTAACAAGAAGGTGCAAATCAGTGATTCTCCAAGACTGCTGTGCAGAGCAGGAAGGTGAGAAAGGTGCTTTGAATAAACTGTGTCTTCTGTGAATTATAGTTAGGAAAAAGTTACCTTGTGGGGGTTCACAGAGTCTTCAGATATCATTCTTCTGTCTGAGATTATCTTCCAGTGGGAAGATCAGTCTAGACCAAGTGAGGAAATGCCCCTGAAGCTCCACCTGTCTCTGAGGAGCACAATGGTTAGAAAGGAAGAAAGAGATTGTTCTCTGCAGCTTCCAGAACAACAGCTGAAAGAAACCTCTGTGACCCCCACATTCACTCCATATTTGAGCAAGTCAGAAGATTCAGGTAGCAAAAGAATCCTCTATATGAAGATGACTTCCAACCATATCTTTCTTGACAAAGGTAGTCACTGTGCCATAAAACTATATCCAACCCTGTGAACAGCCTTCCTGATACACAGCACTCCTCATTCTAGAAAAGATCTCAGTTCTGCTGGGATTGGGCTTTGTCTGCAGAAAGTTTGCTTAATGGAAGATTGAGAAAGGATTTGGTAATTTTGAGAGGGTGGTGTGAGGATAATATGCATTAATGATGACCCTGAGGCTGAGGAGCAGAACACCATTAGCCCATCAAAAATAGCAGGCAGTATGTAAGTGACAGTAATGTAAGAGAAAAACATCTTTTTATTTCTCTAGTGGTAGTTTGCCATAACAGCTCCTTGCTATACTCTTTCTTCTTTTCTTCCAGTATTAATTTTATACAACTCAAGCCTGAAGAAAAGTAAGTGTATAAGCATTCAAGAACTAAATGAGCATAATAGAAGACTTTCATTAAATAGAGAAGAAAAAAGCTGAAAAATTATGCACTGTTGTAAGGTTTCCTGGAAAGCATCTGATTGTGTATTCATCTTTGTACCTATAATTTTTTTTTAATTTCTGAAAGTCCTATACAAGTCTCAGTGAACACTGTAACTGCTACTTATATTCTAAGACTTTTGTCTGCAGGGGTTCTGCTGTATTGTAGCTCCAGTTCTGAATTGCAGAAAAAATACAGAAGGAGAGAATATTGAGTGTTCTCATATACAACATGTTAGTTCCATATGACAGTCTTCACATCAGCAGCGCAATCTTCCCATACCTTTAGGAACTGGTAATAGTGGTAATATCTATGCAGTGTTGTTTATGACAATTCCAGTATATGACAGCCACCAACCAACATTATG
>NW_010326651.1:0-9488 GCF_000700745.2 Antrostomus carolinensis | reverse complement strand
CCTAAGAACCTCTAATGATGGAGGGATTTTCCAGACTGTACAGGAAATTTCTGCTTTAGTGGTCTGGATATTTTCAGCTTCTGTTTTTTTTCACACATTCTTTGTCAATATTAAGCTCTACCCAGAGTCTACTTTCACTTGAGAACTGAGAAGGAAAATCTTACTAAATTACAAATTAATCTGAACATTTTGGTAAGAAACTGTGGGGTTTGGTGTTTTTTTTTTAAAAAAAGTGAATTTTTTGTAATAAAAACTACACTCCATTGAGGGTCTGGGAGGAGAGCTCAGGGGTGGAGGTAAGCTCTCTCATTGGTAGCGAAGAGAAATATCAAGCCTCTGATGCTTGCAATGGATCTTCATGGTCCCTCTGTGATCTGCCAGACAATCAGCATTTAAAACAATGCAACACATGACTAGGAAAGGTTTACCTTTTTTTTGTGTGCTTTTTTTTAAAGCTACACTTCAGAGCCCAATATGGTACTGTAAGTGCAAACATTTACTTTTCTTGTTTATTATTACCATCCTTATGCTTGTAAACTCAGACTGTCTGATGGGAGAAAGAGGCAATCCCATAGGACAGCATAGCATACCAGAAACCAGGGGGAATTCTTCATTTTCGAAATGCATCAAATTGAAACTATAAGTTGTACCATGTTTGCACTCTGTCAGTTTTAATTTTTTCCCTATTTTTTTTCTGACTTCCTAACCAATTGTGTTACTATATTACCTATTTGTAATAGGATGGAGTAATTCTGACTGTGATGGATAATGCCATGTGTCAGAGGGGAGCTGATCTCATTTCAGATGGGAAATGTAGGTGGCTTTTTGCTCAGCACAGCATAATTCAAAGGTTTTTTTAATTTTCTTGTGAAGCTGTAGATAGAGAGATGCAGCTGAGAGGGCTTAGTGCGTCCTCTGATCAGACGCAAGCAAAAGCCACTGAATGGAAAAGCAGGTCACTCTTCACCCATCGTATTTCTGGATGTTGTGAGACTCCGAAGGAAAGCACAGGCCCTGTGTGAGAGAGTGGTGGCTGCAGCAGGCAATGGGGAGGTATAAAGGGAACACAGCCATCCACAATGTTGTGAGGTATAGAAAAATATTGCATGCATCTAATCTGTCACACTTTGAGCTATGTACAATTTCAGAGTACTTCAGGTCATGTACCCCAGGAAATCTGCCAAGGGGTAGAGTAAAGACTATGTGCTAGTTCATAATCCTGTGAGCATTTGTTGCATAGTTTTAGGTTGCTATTCCCACAAGTTCTGTTTCATATTCCCTTGTAGAATTTGTTAACTCTCAAGCTGAATGACAAGTTGGATCTCGGTGTCAAGGGGTCTACCTGAGACATTATCTAGCATTTGATATTTCAGCAGTGAGGGCAAGAATCATTCCAACAGACATTCTAGATGTGAACCACATCTTTTAATGGCAATTTTTGGAAGATATTTAAGCTTTATTACTGCAGGAAAACATCTTCAAAAGTTTCTTGATTTACTATTCTATCTTAAGAACAAAGGGAGAAATTTATAGAAGATCAAACATATAAAAATAGAATGAAAAAGACAGCAGATGCTGTTGATTTACTGAAGAATTCAGAACCTTACATTTGGTGGCTATATTGTTTACTGATACCACAGTTTTGGTATTAATAACCTACACCCAAGCTGCACGTATTATGAAGCTTTTTTTAGCTCTGCTTTCTTGTGACAAGTACAAACAACTAAATTTTGAGTTGCTTGCTTTACATTTTGTCATCAGAAACATTAATTATGATGTCTGAGGTTTATTGACTTCTCAGTTCACTTTCTTGTCAGATAAGAGGTGGGAAGGGTCCATATGTGTGGTATGTCTAGGTATAATTCTTTAAGCCTCAGAACAACACAGTATTGACCAAGTGACCTGTTCAGGAGTCAGAACTCTCAGCCAGCAGAATTATTACTTTATAGCATTCTCTACCAGTAAAAGCTCAAATAGTTAAATGGCAAAATTAAATTCTGAATAGAGACCTACCCACTCTCTTTTTTCTCCTTCATTGCTCCACAGTGTTTCCCTGAGCTGTTAGGGCTGAATAAGGCTAAACATATTTTTTCTTCTTTTTTTCTTAATTCTTTTTGTGAACTGTCTGAATAGGTTAGTAGAATATGACAAAAACTGCATCCTTCTTCCCAGAGAGTGAGTGCTGCAGTGTTCTTTTCCCAGGAAAGGGGGACTGAGTTTGATCATCCATAAGGATAGATATTTCACTGAGCATGTAGGGTTTCATTTGCTCGATTCCTCCTGCTCAATTCTTTATTTCAAGGTAGCTGTGTGTAGTTGGTTTTCCTAAAAAACTATGTCTGTAGTGATCACAGTCTTTCATCTCTTCCTAATGTGAACTTGCTGCCTATTTTCAACCAAATGTAACTCAAGGTTTCAAGATCCTAGACACATTAAATTTGTATGTATTTCATAAAGAGAGGTGGTCAAATGGAGGAAAGATGGCCTGCTAGCTCTCCAGCTTGCACAAGAGAGCTCAGTCCTTATTAGGTGCTGGAGAATTTCCCCATGTTCCCAGCCAGTGTGTTTGTCCCCTCTCAGAAGCTGACACAGCTGCACAGGGGACAGGTCTTGATAGTTTCAGTACTAACCAGAAATACGAAGGTCATTTGAACAGAACTCCTTTTTGACCATGAAAACATATTTATTTTTTTTTCCACCTGTTGCAAGCAAACAATGTGACCTAAACCTTAACTATGAAGTGGAAGACATACCTTTTGGAGTTGAGGTGTGTATCTGCCACTACTCATTTATCCACTCTAGAATCTAGGTGTATCTACTAGTCTGTGTATCAAACAGTAAATTATTAGTAGTAATGTATTAATAGGGCACTAAGATCTATTTGATTGAGTTAACCTCTTTGCCTATCATCCCCAGCAAGTAGAAAAAGGTAGTCCTTCAGTCTAAATTACCTGCAGTACCCTTTACTTGAAGACATGGAAGTTATTTCCTTTACTGTTTTTTCTGAGGAAAGCAGAATTTATCTCTCTTTCTCCCTCTGACCTTGGTAACATATTTCCGCCTGGGAAGAAAGGAAAAGCAGAAAGTATCTCCTCATGGTTTTAAATGGCTTTAAACTGAAATTTAATTAAATTTCAGTTTAAAGCCATTAAATTAATGGCTTTAAACTGAAAGAGGGTAGGTTTAGATTAGATATTAGGAAGAAGTTCTTTAGTGTGAGGGTGGTGAGACACTGGAACAGGTTGCCCAAAGAGGTTGTAGATGCCCCCTCCCTGGAAGTGTTTAAGACCAGGGTGGATGAGGCTTTGAGTAACCTGATCTAGTGTAAGGTGTCCCTGCTCATGGCAGGGGGGTTGGAACTAGATGATCTTTAAGGTCCCTTCCAACCCAAACCATTCTATGATTCTATGATTCTATGGTTGTGTTTTCCCTCTTTTTTCTGTCCTATTTGTGGCTGATACAGTAGTATACTGACCCTGTATTACATCCAGTGTCAACTCCCAGTCAACTAGAATTAGTTCTCTTTGCAAAACCACAAAAGCAATCACACCACTTTGCATGTCTGGAAGCACTAGGTATGGCATACTTTTTGTTTAATGTGTGAAGCATTATTTTTGTTTTACTTCATTTTTTTTAAAGAAACAAGCCACCCTGGAAAAGTAGTCACTTTGACGGTCTAATGATCACTAATATTGGAGAAAGAAGATCTGTCATTTCATCTTGCTAAAATGTATTTTACCTCTGTGATAATATTAATTAGTACTTTCTAGTAGCTATGCGTTAGCTTAATAGTGAAATTGTGTGTAAATGAAAATGTCGCGTACTGGATTAGGTACTTGGCATTATTATTAAGCTGTGAGTCAGCTTGTCACATCTGAGAGAGGATCTTTTTTCAGTGCTGGTTTTCTATGACTCCACTCACCTGCAGTTTTGAGGAAGCACTATTAAACGGTCTGTTGGCCAGGCAAGACACTTGTACCACTCTGTAGCTATTCAAGGTGATGGGTGCCTTTCTGATTCAGTCAGCCATAGGACACATGCTCACTACAATTTACCGCTTTCTGCTCCTCTGTCACAGGGAAGCTGGTTTTACACAGCCAGCTGTTTGCGCTGCCCCTGAATACACAGAAATATGTTCTTTAAAATTCTGTTTGTCTTCATGCAGCATGCTCTACTTAAATCCTTTTATTTTTACTTGGCTCCATATGATCAAATGTATACAGGATGTGGCCTTCATAGACCACAAGATAAAGGATTCAGCAGAGCATGAAGAAACATCCTACATCTTGTTAAAAAAGTGTGTGTGTGCACGCACGCACTGGTTATGTAACTGTCCTCAATGCACAGCATTGCTGCGTGCTGCTGGCCTGCCAGGCCCCGCGTCGGGAGGCATACACACAAACTTACAGTCTCACTTGAAGTACAGTATTATGTCGATTAGAGGAACAAATAGGGTGGATAAAATTAGCAATGTAACTGAAACAAAGGTGCTTATAGTGCTTTCAGACTTTGTTGACAATATTCAGAAATAAATAACATTGGCATCTTGTTGCTTTTGAATTAAACTTACAGATATAACAGTTTTATTTATTTTCCATGGCTTCTATGAGGCCAATGAAGTTTTGAGGTATGAGTCCTTATCATTACATGCTCAGAAACAACCACAGCTGAATTAAATTGTTAGGGTTTAAGCGGTAAAATTGCATACTGTAACAAAAGCCTAGAACTGAGGCACAATCATATTTTCTTATAATTCCAAGCACAACTTGAATGTTTGTCTTCATAATATATATACCAAGGTATCAGGCCAGTAACTCACATATGTGGATAAAAACAGTTTCCCTTTGCTTTCATGCTCCCAGGGAAACAAAACTGTGTTATGCTTTAGCAAATTGGGCATAATTCATTTTGTGAGCAAACTGATCATGGAGTTCATGAAAGAAAGATATATGGATATTTATTTTCATGTTTTTTTCTTCCATAGAACGATATCACGCCGTTACATGTTGCATCAAAGAGGGGAAATGCAAATATGGTCAAACTCCTACTTGATCGAGGAGCTAAAATTGATGCCAAAACAAGGGTAAGCTTGAACGTGAATGCTGTGAGTGACTGTGTCAGTTCTTGCCTCTGACCTGTTAGTTGCTGTACAGCTTAAATAATTTATCTTCCTGGCAGGCTATTATTTTTATAAAAAGATTGCGGGATGATTCTAACAATTTACATCTCTTAAACCAGTGTGTGAAACACCACGTATGGCAAAGCTCATAACCAACAATTTTCCATGTTCTCTGTAGAATATTTAATTAGGAGCTCCTTCTAGCTGCTTGGGGGTAGAGGCAAGACAAGAACTCCATTCCAATATTTCAGAATTTGAATGCTAAAAGAATAACTGTGAACTGCAGTGTGTGTTTGCCTTTCATTATTCACAGGGCAATGTCACAGAGCACGATGTTGCTGATGAGTCTCAAGCAGCTCAGCCTTTGTCTGACTGGGTGCTTAGCTGCTGGCTAATGTCAGCCAATGTGCCAGGTGTAGTGACTGTTTCCATCAGGTCAACACCTGAGTTGAGGAGTTGTGTTCTTTTCTTTTACTTATGAAAATCCATGATCTGCTTCATTTTTTGTATCACAGACCCCAGGGTCAGACATTAGGATAATTTATGTAACTAAAAATACAGGCTGGGGTGGAAACAGGATCCAGGAAGAGGGCAGAAGCATTAATAGCGCTTGAGTCTGACAGAGCTTCCCAGCGAGGCAAAAGGCAACGGATGAGTGTGGTTCATGAAGTGGTGATTTGTTTTTTCTGGCTTCCCCCAGAGACTGTCTGTTTCCCCAAACACCCATCCTCTCCATAAATCAGAAGGGATTTGCATAACATTTCTTACTTGTTCTGTACACGTGCCAGTCATCATTGCACTTCTCTGGCATTACCAGAGGCATTGTTTTCTGGCAGTTAGTGACTCAGTGGAAGTTTTGCTCCCTGCGGCACTGACTCATCCTGGTAGGGGTTTACCAGCCTGTGGTCTGGGTGGTGTGTGGCTCTGCTGGAGACACTCAGAAATGAGCAGACAGCTGCATGATTGAGAAAAGGAAAGAGCAGCACTGGAGTCCTAGACATGGAATGGTCTTACAAAAATATAGGATGACAAAAGCTTCAGTCACATACTTTTGCAACAGCATCACCACTACTGAACGTATTGAAAGGCAAAGAGCAGCCAATACTGTCTTTTCTGATACAAGTATCAAGTCATGTCCAGTCAGAGCCCAGCCTTGTGGTGTTCTGCGAGGGACAGGTGCAGTTCCTGAATGCTCACGCAACTTGATAAACAGATGGGATTTGCACGTGAAAATAAGTGAGACTTCTGTTATCTCTCCTATAGAGATCTAGATAAGAGATGAACAGAATTTTTTTTTGTTTTATTAAAAATATTTTTTGTCTTGGACTCCATGATATTATTTAATACAAATGCTGGTTATGGAACACAAAATACCTCCTCAAAGGTGAATGTCAAAGGTTCTGTACCCATGCGAAAGGAGAAAAATTCTTGAAAATTACTTGCTTCTTTTGCTCAGAGGCAGAAATTCCTAGGCCTTTTGTTCTCCTTCATCAGGTCTGTAATTCACCTTCAAATGAGTATGCAGAAGATACTGTTTTGTGCTGTTGACTGAACACTAACAGAGCCAGGATTTGCTACTCTAACTCTTAGATGGGACAGATTTAGCTATTCAGCTGTCATTTTGTGATCTGTTCCATCTCTGTATAGGGTACTAGAAATAGGTGCCATGTAATATCTATTTTTCTTTTTCACAAGCATGCTCATTTTATACATAAATTCACATAAAAGCCTTTCCTGAGCATTAAATAAGTTGGGGTAATGATTTCTTTTCCTTAGCATTTGCGTTTGCTGCTGGCAGATGGTCCTGGAAACTGCAGTGCTAAAGTACTGCACAAAAGGTTAATGTGAAGGGCTAAATCCTTATCCTGTTTAGATTATTGTAAAAGTCATCCTAAAGACTCTCTATATTCTTTAGGACTAGGATGTGGTGAGCACCATGAATATTGTTGCACACCTGCAAACTGTAGTTAGGAGTTCAGATAATGAGTAAGCATATGAGGTTATTTCCAAAAATGATCTTACAACTATTTTGAGCCTCAGCAGTCTTTTTTTTTTTCCTCCTTTTAGTTAATGCTTATGTTGCATTGTTTATTTTAACCAGCTGTTCACCTTCTCTCTGTCTTTCATCTCTGTGTGGGATGTCTAGCAGCTGGTACCTGAGGCTTTGTACTCAATTCTTAAGGGTACTCCTCAAGAACTATATGCATCTTTTGTCCATCCAGGGAAGCTTCTATCATTCAGGTTTTTAACTAACATTCTAAGCAAAGACATATCAATGCCTCATGTAACATGTTTACTGAATGTTGCCCTAATTATTTTTTCTCTGTCTTAGAGAAAAGACTCTAAAAAATAAAGTTTAATTAGAGAGGTTGATTAAATTAGCTTGATTTGCTTTGGCTGTCTAATACTGTATATGCCAAAGTAAATTTGTGTCTGAAGCAGGCAGTAAGCATGTTTTAGCCTGGATTAACAATTAGTGTTTATAATCTTCATTTGACTGATTTTGCAGCTAAATAACAGGCCAGCACTCTTATCTGCATGAAAACATGTGGGATATGCTATTTTAAGATGCATCAGATCATATATAAGCTGCTCCAGAAATGTCACACGTATTAAGATACAGAATAACTATGAGAATAACACTGACTTGGCAATATAAGTGCATTTTGCATGTATAGAAGAACAAATCTCATTTATTGCCCTATTGAACAGAAGGGGCAGTTTGCAATAGCACCAATGAAGTGAAGAATTCAAGAGACTTGGAGCATGGAGGGACCGTGAGATACAGAGCCCCGCTAGGCTGAAGCATGTGCACGGAGACTGACTAAGCAGCGACGGGGAAGATGAACCCTGGAAGCAGCAGTAATTGCTCCCCTGGGAAGCACACCTTCTACCTTTGGCTCAGGGGAGTGGAGTGCCTGGCACACTCCTGCCAAGGCCATGGACAGGCTCTGGGATTTGGCTCAAAGTCTCTTGCTGAGTATTTGTGTCACAGTAAAGTTTTTACTGGATATTGTGCTTAATTTCATCACTCATAGACTGGGTTAGAAGCTGATGCTCTCTGATGTGAGAGTTGTGGTACTGAGGCTGCCATTGATTTGGGGTACAGCCCAGAGGACTGTGAGAGGGAAATGTAGGGCGGGCATTGGAAGGGAAGGGATAGCTGGGGAGTACAGGGAGGCTGGTTCATGCTTACTCGAGCTGCTCAGGAGTCTCTTAGAGAAACATGTGATGGCAGGGAAACACACTGCAGCGCAGGGAGGCTCAACTGCCTGCACCATCATCTGCAAACCTCAAGCTAGTTGTGGACCCCAATATAACAAAATCAGGGAGCTACACAGGTATCTGAGCCCCAGCAGGGACCAGAAAGAGTGCTTAGATCTAATTTAGGGGCGGGTGGGGTGTTTGAAATAAAAGCTAAAGAAAGAGCAGCAACCCCAGAGATTGGTGTGCAATGCTTATGGGAAGCTTGTGCCTAAGCAGAACTCCTCCTATTGTCCTCCTGGCTCTGCTGGAGCTGCTCTCAGGCTCTCTGGACGTATAGATAATACAGATGATATGATTTATCATGTCAGCGCATACTTGGAGAGTCCTTAATCTGCAGATTATTCTCATAATCATTTGTAATGGGTTTTTTGAGCCATTGCAGACTATCATATTAAGGCAAGTTTGCTTCCTAATACATGTAATATATTTTATGCTTCACATAGTATAGTCTATATGAACAGTAAATAAGCAACAAGAAAATCTACTGTCAAAATCAGTGAAGTCTTGCCAAGTTTAGAGCAGTCTCTTTTAATCTCAGTTTCTCTTTTTTTAAACAAAATATTTGTGATCTGTGTTTCAGATTGCCTCTGCACATTTCTTCATGACTTTTAGTGCCATATAGCAATTAACCAAGCCAGATGAATAGATGGTGTCTTTTCAGAATACAGATCTCTGCAGCTAAATGAGCTGTCTTCAAGTGTATTTGCTCTTTACAGTGGGAGTCCTGACATCGTCTTAACAACAGCTACACACCAGCTGTCCCAACAAGCACCTACGTTACATTGCAGTGTTGTGTCATGCCGTGTGATGCATCTGGTGGTGGTGACTGTTGTGTGGACTAGAACGAACTCTAGCTGGTGAAGCATGACTGCCTGCCACCTCCTGTGCCATAGGAACCTTGTCAGCCACAGGCACAAGCTGGGCAGGCTGGGGCAACATGAGAGGGTTGAGGCACTGTGCTCTGGGGAGCACTGGAGTATTTTTTAAGGGTCTAGTCTAGTGCATGAAGATGATCAAATGTTCTATGTGAGCTTGGTATGTACTACCTATGGTATGTTTGTGAAATGAATTGGGGGGTGTGGTGGGTTGACCCTGGCTAGAG
>NW_010326650.1:55122-74428 GCF_000700745.2 Antrostomus carolinensis | reverse complement strand
CGGGTCTTCCTTGTTTCCCTTTTTAAAAAGGTAAAGAGGTCTCTGCTGTTTTAAGAGATACAATTCCAGGTTTTAGTCATTCAGCCTTTTTTTTTTTTTCCTAAAATAAATTATCCCATCCGTCCTAATAAAATAATTCCAACAGCTACCATGAGTACATCTGCCTGAAGAAAAACAAAGCCTTCAGCCTAATCTCTTATGCACTTCCTTTTAGTGATCTTTTTGTCATGACTACTATTTATTGGTTTGCATATCCACTTGAATATTGTCTATTAACAGATTTTATGTTTTATATATTTGCATTAACATCATCATGAACTTGAACCCACTGTGATAGGTGCTGTAAAACACAGGGAGTCTCTACTCAAAGAGTTCACTTTCCAAGACAAGATGACTGACAATGACAGACCAACAGAGGAATACAAATGAGGAATGAGACTGAATTTGTCAGCATATTGTTATAAAGTTTTTGCAGCCATCACCAAAAAAAAAAAAAAGTTTTGAGGAGAATAATGTAAAAGCATTCCTTTCAAGCAGAATGAGAATCATGTCTGTCATTTTTTGTTACACCCACATTGCTACAGCAAGAGGTGCTTTTAGTTGTGATATTTCTTTTGTGGTATATTCCTCCTTTCCATGTTATTTAGGTATTTTGTCATCTCCCAAAACTTGAGCTATTTTTCTCTTCCTGCCAGTCTGAGACTCATGTAATCCCTTAGTCTTCAAAAACAGTGCTAACAACACATGAAGGTGTGAGAATACATACAACATAGCAAAAAGTTAATTCTGAGTTGCCACCTGGTACATGAATTCATGACGCCGCACATAGGCTGTCCTGTTTCACGGCAACTGCTACTGCGCCTACCAGTCAGTTAGCCAAAAAGTTCCAGAGGAAAGCACACCTCCTGATCATCAACTCTGCCCCACAGCTTCACCTGTCAAACAGACTGGAAGCAAACTGGTAATGCTAGACACTTCTGTACCAGTCACATACCCCAGGGCAGTTGATGTCCCTCTGCCCCACATACAAATCAGGTGTACCTCTCCTGCACTAAAGTGAAGTAAATCAGCAGGTCTGATTTCAGCATTTTTCCTGTCAATTTGCTGTACTTTAAGAGCTGTATCAACTCACTAAAGATCAGAGACAACATTCCAGTGTCATGTGAGAATCACAGAGGGAGAAGAAGAGAAACAACACATTTTGAAGTGTAACAGGCTTACAATTATATAGAGATGTTGCACTAACACAGCTAGACCTATCTGTCTTGTATGTGAAATAAAAATTGCTTCACAAATACAGGCAAAGGAAAGTTCTTGTTCCTTAACTGTTTTTGAATGTGGTATCAGTCCAAGAACCCTAGTCTAGCTCATATGAGCAACCACTGACTCCAAAAAGATAACTTTTTTTTCTAAGGACATGTTCCAGCTATTAAACTGTCAGATATATGTAGGCTTTCACATTACACATCTCTTCCCAACTCTGTGTTCATAGAAGAGGATCTAAAGTTGTAACATATATTTTCTTTCATCACTCAAATCCATATTTATAACCTGTTCAAATTCAATCCCTTCTCAAGGATTTCTCTGTCCTGAAACAAAAGAAGTTTATTTCTTCCTGGTGACAGGTCACACTGTCTGTTTCCACCATCTCTCAGCTGGCATGCCCAGGAGAACTCCCAACCGACTCAGATGGTAACCACAGCTAGCTGGTATCACTCCAATGTTTGCTAAAGTCCAAACAGACTGTTAATTTTCTGGAAGGCAGATGACAATTTCTGCAAGGCAGGGCAATGTTCATACCTTAGAATAAAGGTTTTACCACACAGAATTAATCTTATATTACAGATACACATACAACTTGCTAATCACATTTTGGACAACCATATTCAGGTTCCTGAAATTGCATCTAATTGGTCAGAGGCTGGGTCCTGGTGCTCTAGGTTTAACAGCTATAAATTACATTTAAGAATATGACTTTTCTTCCAGTAATACATTTTACTAATTTACTGTCACTACCTGCAGAGAGAGCTCATTCAAAATATAAAAAGTAAAATAGAGTTTATTTAGGTCAGCCCGTTTTGTCAGCAAGATCTGGCGGGACAATTCACACAAGGATTTGGCAAAATATTCGCATGACAGTTTCAGTTTCAACTCTCCAGAGAAGACTTTGGAAATAGCAAAATACAACAAATTAATTTTTATATTTTTTAGCAATAATCAGAATAAGGATGACTGAATTGGCAAAAAATTCACAATCATTTTTACAGAACTATTTTTACAATATTACATTTCACAATTCATGATACTGCTAAGGAAAAAAAAAACCTCAAAGCACACATGAGAAGTAGTGATTAATAAGGTTCTAGTTTGTTACACTTTCATTTGATGAGGACCTGCTAGCTTGGTCAATATTTCATCCCTGGTGATTTCCTTTTTCACATGCTACTAATCCATGCTCCAGGTTTGGAGAACAGGACACTAGTTTTAAATAGTCTTTAATTCCATCCATATTACAGTGTCAGCTATTTTCCATTTTAAAATATCTTAATATTGAAAAACTAATACCCAACCTCCATATGTTGTAAAATAACAACACTAGCAAACTGATGGCAATTTCATATCTTCTGGTTTAAAACAGTAACTCACAAAAACCTGACATTCACTGTCAATCCATTTTTCTGCTATGAAGAAATCTGCACGAATTCTGTACTAACAGACCCTTATCTGACCTTCCAGAAAATACAATGACAATAACTTTTTCCTAAATAATAATTTTTCATATTCTTAGCAGTGACACTAATTGTTAAAAATAACATTTGAAATGAAAATAAACCTAGAAACTTACAAAACACCCTCACATTTTCTGCAGTGACTATGCTCAATTCCTCGAGGGACTAATAGAGAAAAAAAGACACCTTTCTCATGGCAGTTTCCCCTCCTTATCCTATACGCAACATAACCAGTAGCCATCAAAGGTCAGGGGACAAATGAGAGCTACTCAGCTAAGTGAGACTGCAAGAGACAAAGATAAATTGATATGGATGTGAGGACTGGAATAAATGAAGAATTAAAAAGATGTTCCCACTGGTCTGGCACCTGTAACACACAACAGAAAACCACGTACCCTACTATCTACATCAAAACTGTTTACATTTCAGCTAAGACTGACCAGGAGAAATAGTGTGACATCTCTTCAAAATTACAGAGTCAAGCATTCAGGTGTTTACACAGGTTTTACTCAGACACGTAAATTCCACATGGTAGGCTATATTGAAAGATAGGTCATATTCTTGAAATATCGCTCTCACATCAGGTTCTCTGTTGAAGAATTGGATCTTTATACGCAGACATGCTCTAGCAATCTTTCTGCAAGCAAACTCAACTGAGGACCAAAGTTGAAAATCTCACACAGTCCACCTTTTGATGAAATTTGCAGAACTTTGTGATTTTTAATAAGGTCAAAAATACCACATTTCTTTGAAACTCCAAAAAGTTTGCCTGGGAGACAAAACCTTGTGGATGCAACAGAGTTCAAGTTTTGATTCTTCTTTGGTTTAATTCAAATAGCTTTGCTCCTCACCAGTCAATATCTTATTGGAGCAAAGTTTTATACCCTTTTTTAAGCATTGCCTCTTTCTGTGAGGTGATTTGGCTTCATTAAATAGCCTGAATATTGAACAAATGGCAACATTTCATTCATGCAGAGCAGGAAATTTAGCCCCCATGGGTTATGTTACTGAGAACTCCTTAAATCAAAATGTGGAAACTCAATATTGAGGTACATAAACTATAAGCTGTATTGATCATGTTTCCTGTGACTGGGTATTCCTACCATGCTAGAGACATCATTCTGCAAGGGGCTGATTTCCTTCAACTTTGACTTAAGGGTGCTCAGCATCTAAAAAAATCATAGAATCCTGTTTCTGCACACATGTATCTGAATAGAATGTGGAGGGATTCTCAAGGGTATTCTTTTCCTGCAGCTTTTCTGAAATTCTGGTCAGGCATGTAAGAATCCTGAAGGAAATTAATGGATATGCTTTCCAGTGGTGGAGGTTGCCTATTGGCATAAACGGCAGTAGCAGTATGAAATGTATAAGAGGCCAATGCCATTTCGCTTTCTGATCTAAGTGCAATGCCAGTAATCCATTCTTACATGTTTGTGTAACTTTGCTTTATATCAATTTTAGTGACTGTTTACCCGTCATTTATGGTGTGATACTGAGTAGCTGCAGAAAAGGACAGCTTGTGGAGGGTGAAGGAAGATGCCAAGGTTATAAACCAGTACTCACATTTACACTCAAGCTTTATTTTCATGAGAATCTTCTCCAGCCCAGACATAGGTGCAAGTGGAGAACATCAGAGCTCTCTATCAGGCAACACCCTCCCTGGCCTATTCCTGTAAATTCTCCTCAGTGGCATGTTTTATCGCTCCAGAGACACCACATGATGGCTATTTATTTAATTGCTTGGAAAGCCCAGCCAAAGAAGGGTGTCTCAAGTTTGGCATGTTAGTTTCCTGCTTGCAGATTTACAATTTAGCACCATTTGGGCTTTCATTCTCCTTGTTAAAAGTGCGAGGGGCCCATTTCACCAGATGAAGTACAACTGCTTTGTCTGCCTCCAAACAGCCAGAATCCCCCAAAAGGCACAGAGCAGAAGTGCAGTCTGCTTGAAAACTGGTGTGTGCCGCTCCTCCAACCACAGATTAATATTTGACATATTCTCCAAGCAGAGCTCTATATCAAGTTCAGTGTTTTCTCTGTCCTGTCCTTTCCTTCCCTCCTCCTGCCTAATTTTGTAGACAGACAGCCATAATACGCAATAGAAGCATAACTCTTTAAACTGCAAATGTCATCACTTAAGAATACAAGAGAGTGGTATGTGTCATGTATGTCTGCAAAATGCAGTTGCTGTCTGTTACAGTCTGTAGCAACTTTTAAATCTGTCATCACGGCATGAATTTCATATTAAGCTCCTTCCCAGTGCTTTAGCCAGGAAGTAAAAGGGGGAACATACTGTATCATTTATGGGCATGCTGGTGCTGGGTCAACCATGACATCACTCTCCACTCCACTGAGCTGTAATGAGGTGAAAAGGCAGCTTTAGAACAACATAGCACTTTATTTATTAGGAAAATTTAAGTGTGCGTGTATTTCAATTTATGATAAAACTGAAAACAAAGGTTATGGACTATAGCTTTCCTACAGCACAAAGTAAGGGGGGGAGGGAAGGCATTTTGTAAATGGTGAAAGATTTAATGCACATAAAGCATGGAAGATTGAAAGTTCTGGGCAGCCTAAAATCCTGTACTGACAGCCCAACCAATTAGAGATGGTACACAGCGCGTTTCGCTGCAGTCAAATTGTGCTATGTACTTTGATCAGAGCGTGTCACTGAAGCAACAGTCTAGTTGAGACTAGCTAAAATCTTCAGATTCGAAAGGACAGAGGCATATAAAGTGAGCATAGAAGAAAAAAATTTGGTGAGGGTTGGAGGTTCTAAGAACCTTTGATCGAAGAAGGTTTCCTAGAAACCTGCAATGCTTTTTTAATAACATTGAGAAGCTGGGCAGTTCCTAGCATCTCTCCAAATTAATGCCTAAATATGAGACAGACATTTGTATGTTACAGCAAGGATTTTTTTTGCTCACAGCTGGAGATGGGACAAAAGAGCTACAAAAAAAAGTAGAAAAGCACAATGCAGAACAGGTCTGATCAGACTTGCAATTGACTGTTCTTGTTCCTTCTTTCTCAGTTACCTCTTCTAGTGTTCTGTTTTATTTTTAAGGTTGGCATAATTATTTTTCATGCTTAAGTGAAACATTAAGGAATAGTAAGGAACATACTATTTTTACTGCAGGCACAGCACCAGCAGTTGGCTTTTTCTGGAAAGCACTGCAAAAGCATCACTGCTGCTTGTTTACTTCCTTCTTTTGAATCTTACCTTGCTTCTAAAAAGGGCAGCCCACTGCCAGCTGATCGCTAGCCTGGTAATCCTGACTTCCTTGGCATGCACAGGAAACTCCACATCCACAGTGTTCGAAAAATACTTTTAAAACACTAAATGCAGTCTGGAGCTTTTCTATCTTTAAGATCTGAACTTAGTAAGTACCAGGTCTATGATATGAATTTCTAGGCATAACTGTCACACAAATAATAAATAATTTATATAAATGCACTGCTACATAAAATTAAAGAGAATTATATCTAGGCTTAACTAAGAAATTTGAAGTTTGATATTGAAATTTTTTTCCATATTACAAGATGTTACTTTAACATCTCTGGTCCCAAGAAACAGCCTGAAATTGGTCTGTAGCAAGAATATCTAGGGTTCTAACCTTCCTAAACCTCACAAACTTCTAACACCTAGCAAATGTCTGAACAGTCTTTGGCAGAAAATGCTCCTTGAAAAACCCATCTGAAAGAGTCAGCGTCAGCCCCTGAAAAAGGAGCATTCTTTATTTCAAATCAGTGGTAAGCCAATGTCTCAGCACGGTGCTAACATACAATGTACTGCTGGAGTTGTAATTTTTCAGATGAAATGTAAAACTACATTCCTCAGTGTTCATAGATGTTTAAGAAGCCATTATGTATTTCTCAAAGCAACTATATTATTACTGGCCAAACTTTCACAAGGGGGAACTAATTCTGCGTAGTGTATTTATCCCAAGAAGGGAAAACTGTTTCTTTTTTTTTTATTTCATACATGTATTGGGCAAATGTCTCAGACATTTTTAAGATTATGTTTCAAAAGCTAACATCCACCTTCCAGAAAAAAAGGGATGAAGTAGGCAGAACAGATAATTTTGTATATGTTCTTATTTCTGCCACTAGACAGCACCAAATATTTCATAAGTTGCAAGGGCTACATTTCCAATTACGCTCTGCAATGTAGATGTAAAAGAAAGGGCTGAGTAAATGGGGCAAGTCATGCAGTAGGCAACTCCTCAATCCAAATGCAAGAAAAACATAGACATCTTTCACTCTTTCTTTGTTCTTTTCTTGATTTTTTGGGTAAGGTTACCCTCCTATATTGTCTTTTACTGTTTTCTCCAGGTTTGATATGGATTTCCTTGCTTAGAATGAAAGGTCTAAAGAAATACCATGAATATAAAGTCTCTTAGTTCATCACTCATTCTTAAAATATCTTTGTCTGCCTTCTCAGTGCACATTTGAAAAAATAGTTGTGTAAAACTGAGGAACACATTAGTTAAAATACTTTTATTTAAATTTGACTTGTAAAACTTTCTCTCTACTTCCCCTCACATGTGTTACTTGTTTCAAGTACAGCATGAACCAACAGTAAACAATGATTTCTGTCTCTAGCTGTGATGGAAAGCACCTGGAAGACAAAAGATGACTTAGAGAATCAAAACCAAGATTATACAGCATGAGCCAAATTCACTTTTCATATGTTTCCTCAAATGCTGACCTAAATTGAATTACACTGTGAGTGAGTCTGGCTCTCTATCTGCATTTCTTATTAAATTGCTCACTGTTAGCATCTGCCTTTTCATTATACCTTTTGGCCTTTTCTTGCCCATTAATAACCTCGCCATATGCCTCAGGTTCAGTACTTCCTCCACTGAATTTATTTTGTCATCCACAGATTCTTTAAACTGTTTCCTTTTTCAGTATGTGAAACATCTTAGTAGAAGACAAGAAGCACAGCCTAAGTTATCCACTACTTGCATGATGCTCTTTTCAACAGGTAGCCCTCTGTACCTTTCTATATTTAGCAGTCCTGTTTCTGTCACCCCCAGTCACACTGAATAGCATGTTACTCCCTATGAATCCGCAGTCTTCAGAAAGGAATAGAGAAAAAAACAGAAAACATCATTATGTCACTGTATGAATCCAGAATGAGCTACTCAAGTACTCCATACAGCTTTGGTTTCTCTAGCTCAAAAAGTTGTATCAGAATTTGAAAATAGAAAGCAAAGGGCAGCAAAGACAATTGGTACTTTGACTGACTTCTACACAGAAATTATTAAATAGATTAGGACTCCTTAGCTTAAAGCCCTGCCTCTGAGAAGACATGATCCTAACTATAAAAATCAGAAGTTGTATGAAGAAGTTGAAAGGTCTTTTCTAGTACAAGAATTAGACAGTATCAAATGAAAATAGTTCAATCAATGCATAGTTATACTAACAAAATTAGAGACAGGAAGCTGGAAATGTTGAATGTGAATTTTAAAAACTGTTTGATATTTTCATGAAAGAAAAATCCATCCAGGACTATTAAACACAAAGATATCACCTTTGCTTCATGAAATGAAGGCCAACAGTATCCTGGGGTGCATTGAAAAAAGCGTGGCCAGTAGGTCAAGAGAGGTTCTCCTCCCCCTGTACTCTGCCCTGCTGAGGCCACATCTGGAATACTGGGTCCAGTTCTGGGCTCCTCAGTTCAAGAGGGATGGGGATGTTCTAAAGAGAGTCCAGCGGAGGCCACAAAGATCATGAGGGGCCTGGAGCATCTGCCTTACAAGGAAAGGCTGAGAGAGCTGGGACTCTTCAGCCTGGAGAAGAGAAGATTGAGAGGGGATCTGATCAATGTCTATAAATACCTGAAATGCGGGGGCCAAATGGATGGGGCCGGGCTCTTTTCAGTAGTACCCAGCAACAGAACAAGGGGCAATGGGCAAAAACTGGAACACCAGAAGTTCCAGACAAACCTAAGGAAAAACTTCTTTACAGTGAGGGTGACAGAGCACTGGGACAGGCTGCCCAGAGAGGTTGTGGAGTCTCCACCTCTTCCTGTGCAACCTGCTGTAGGGAACCTGCTTTGGCAGGGGGGTTGGACTATATGGTCTCTTGAGGTTCCTTCCAATCCCTAACATTCTGTGTGATTCTGTGAAATCCTAGAGCCATACATCAATGAAGACTAGAAGACCAGATGATCACTATATGTTTGACCTAATCTCATGCTCTTCAGTAAGCAGCTATTAGTGGTCACTGTTGGAGGAAGAAATCTGGGCTAGCTAGGCTGACAGACAGAACTCCAGTAACGCTAGCAGCGAAATTCAAAAATCTCATCGTCTGACACAGCTTACTGCCTGTACAACAAGAGTTGGTAAGAAAAAATGTGTACTCCTGCCTCAGTTGCTCCAGTTCATGATTTCAGTTAAAACACTAAACTGAGCTCTGGAACATAATGTAGATAGTCAACTTTCTCCTGTGACAGCAGTGACATTCAGCTAGTGAGGAAGCAGCAGAGTGCCTTACACTGCTATAGTAAGATTCACAAATGCTCTTCTGGTAATGTCTGTATCATCTGCATGTTATACTGCATAGCGGTTTGGCTCTGAAGTATGATGTTGGTCTTTCTTTCAGCCTGCTCACTGGCTGACACCACAGACCTTCTATAAATATTTCACCTACGTTCTTCTGTGTTCACAAATCAGAGGGTTCTTTTCCATTTTAATTCTCTCATATTTCTCACAGTGCCTTAGAATCTGTACAGAAAAAGCTGAACAGGAAGAAGCAGACAATGAAACACAATGCAGGAAGATGCCAAATCAGTCAGAAACCCCCACCCTATCCACACACAATCAGCACCAGCTGTAGTCCAATTAAACTTAATCTAGTCACATGCTCATGTGTTCCTCAGAAATTAGAGGAAATCAATTCAAATGCTAATGAGAAAACCCATAATTTATTATCTGCTGAGGAATGCATGTTACATTAATTTTAACTGTAAACAATTATTTTTATTGCAAGATTAATTACACCATCTTACACAACTTCCTTTTTTCATATTTTTTGAAGGAATTCGTTTTCTGCTACTGTTTTGTTGATCTGTCACAGTATTTTAAGCCTGGAAAAGTATAATTAATTTAGGAATACTACAAATGTGGTTTTCTATTCTTCTGTCAAAGGAAAGTGGGACAAATGCCTGGGGCAAAATACAGAAAGATCTGGCTGAAGCTCTTGGCCTAAGCAAAATTACAAGAGCTGGAAAACAGTGTATTCCTTATTGGGAATCTGGAGCTACAAATGCAAGGTAAGAAAAGAGAGAAAGTCCAGGTAAATACAAAAGTAAATTCTCATGGGTATTGACCAAAAAAGAATGAAAAATAGAATTTGGAGTTAACCCAAAATGTCATTCAGTTAGCCAAGTAGTTTGCTTTATTTTCAATTGATCTTTTTTTATGTGATGCTTTCTTCTCCTCTGTACATCAAAATTTAAAAAAAAAAATCAACTTAATTACACAGTCGGGAAGTTGCAAAATATTTTATCAATAAAACACAAGGAAGCAGTGGAAAAGGAGAAGCATTTCAGGAAAGCCTAGCTTGTTTGCTGACCAGAAGTTTTACTGTTTTTCTATAAAGTATATGTACAGAATGAAACATCTGCATTATAGCTGAAGTTTATTGCAGTGATACAGAAGCAAAGAACAAGAAAAGTAATCCAAACTATTTATTTTTTCAGTTTCTAGACTCTCTTTTTAAAGCCTGTTCTAATCTTACAAAATGTCAGTGATAAAATGCCTTATCCTTAGCAGATCATTATTCTTTATATGTGTTTGATTTTTAACACCAATAAGAATTCAGACATTCTTACTAAAACAAAAATCAAAACTAGAAAAGCATTTAATGGCTGGACAAGCAAGAAAGACCATCCAATGTAGTAGTTTCACTTCACATTAATTGCTAGGAGTTTTCTCAATACAACTAAATCTGGGCCTCAGGTTTTTGGGATGACTGTGGGGCTACAACTAAATAGGAGATTTTTCTTGATGAGTATTTTAGTGTTATCATTGGTCACATTACTTTACAGGAAATATGACAAAAGTAGCTCTTTTCCTCCTTGCAAATCCTTGGCAAAACTGATTTGTACTTTCACTAATTTATTAACTACTCATAATGTATTCAAAGAAGACTCTAAAGATATCCAACTTTGTGTATAGTTTTAAAAGTTTTGTTCTTGTCGTGTCTAGTAAATGCAGTCACATGTTTCTGTTTATAATAAATGGTTAGCACACTTTTTAGCTGAGAAAGAGAGAAGTGTAAGATTGCAAATAACAAAACTCAAAGAATAATAGTACTGTTCTGCACAAATACCCTTGTTCACATGCATATAGTGAGGAAGATAAGATTATATTCAACCTACAAACTGTAGTGCAAACAGAATACATTACAGTAAATATTCACCGAAAGCATTTGAAGACGAGTTTCAGAAGGTGGGCAGAATGAACTGTTTGTCCCCAGACTGTGTTTTTAGTATTAAATCAAATCAGTACACTATAAACAGGGGACCAGTTTATAACAGCTGGCCAATGTCATAACTGAGTGCAATAGCTTAGTGAAAAATGCCGCAATTTCTTAGTGTTTCTTTCCTGTTTTTACCTTTCTAATAAATATGGAAACTGTACTGCACACAATGCTCACTCTTTTCCTCCATCTTTGTGTCAAAAAAGAACATCTGTTTTAAAAATCTGTCACAGAGGATTACCATTAGCTATTGTGAAGTCTTGTTCATAATGCAAAGTTAAAAGTAAAGAAAGGGCAAGGGAACTTCAAACGTCATCTGTGTTTGAATGTTGCTGGACCCTACACTTCAGCAGACTGAATGGTTACCAGAATTATCCTTTGCCTGCTCCAGAACACCTTTGGTTTTCTGAGCTAAGCTGAATGCAACTGTGTCATTTGTTGCATTTGTTAAAGAAACTCGGTGCACTGTAGTTCCAGGTTCATCACTAATACTGGTTAAACTGCAAACCTCTTGACAAAGTAATAAAGTAAATAGAGGATACTAGCAGTGTCCTGGTTTTGCTAGGATAGAGTTAATTTTCTTCTTAACAGCTAGAACAGCACTGTGTTTTAGTTTCAGTATGGAATTTGTTACGAGAAGAATGTCAATAATATACTGATGTTTTTAGTTGTTGCTAAAAAAAAATCAAAGACTTTAATTTTCCATGTTTTGCTAGTCTGCAGGTGCAGAAGAAACTTGGGGGGAGCATGGTAAGTTAGCAAACTCCAACTGGCATGTGGATATGCCAATGGGATATTCCATATCATATAATGTCATGTTCAGCATGTAAAAGAGATGGGGTCAGAAAGCTGGGGGATCTCTCACTCTTTCAGTGTTGTGGTTTCAGTTTGGGGATTCTCTGCTCTGGGATTGCTAGCCAGGGAACAGGCTGGGTATCAGTTGGCAGGTGGTGAGCAATTGCACTGTGCATCACTCACTTGTGTATTCCATTATTACTGTTGTTATTATTATTATTGACATTACTCTTTTATTTCAATTATTATAGTGTTTTTCTCTCAACCCATGAGTTTTCTCACTTTTACCCTTCTGATTCTTTCCCCCATCCCATTGGGGGAGGGAGGAGCTGTGTGGTGTTTGGCTGCCAGCCAGATTAAACTCACCTCAAGCATACATCACACCTATGTTAGGAACCAGTGCTGCCACAAGGCTCTGATTAAGCAGTACAGTCTTCAGTCCGTCTTCATGCTTCAAATCCATACAGTTTGAACTCCTTCCCACTAAAACTAGAGAATGTAATGAAGCTACTCCGGACCCCTTTGTACTTCACATACTGATGACATACAATGACCAAAGGAATTTTTCCTTGGCACGGGGTATCATGTTGCTGTAGTGTGTGTGTACCAACACCACTTCCTCCCAGTCTGCTAGAGCAAAGTCTGCATTTCATTCTGACTAGCAGAAGCTTTGACATCTGTCTTTACTGACACTTCTCAGCAAGTAAAATCAGTGCTGACAGTTTCCAGAAGGATGCAGTATTTTTCACAGGTATATAGTGGGATAATAATAACCATTAGAGTTGTAAGAGTGTCTTTAAAGACAACCTAAGGACAAAATGGAACCACAACTCTAACCCTTTTAACAAAGAGCCCTAAATAAAAGTCATTAAATTGTATATTTCAAAATTTTATAATTCAAAGTCAGAAAGAATTATTAGATGCCTCCAGCTGGTCATCTGCTAATCAGAAACCATCACGTTTCATTCAGATAGCCTACAGAGATTCCCAAAATTTCTAGTTGGACCATAATATTTGGCCCCATTAGGGCATTAAATTGCTTGCTGAGACAGAAGGTAGAGGAGCACAAATAAGAGTCCAACAGGCAAAGCTTCAACACGGGCAGGAAAACTGATGAGGCGAGATATGCCCAAGGGATCTCAGCAAATGAACTCTAGCCTCCACTTTTGAGGGCTTTCCCCAGCTGGGTTGCAGGTGTATTCCCTCCCAGGCAGCAGGCAGTCTAACACAAGTATGTGAGCAGAAGTCAGCCACATCTAAGAGGTTGCTCTGTACAAATCAAAACACTGGCTCACATTATCTGGTGTCTCATGCCTAGTGCTGGTCAGCCTCTCCTTTAGGGGAAGCTGCAAACAAACAAAATCCTTGGATCTATATACTTAATTGGATGTCTGGGGAAATTCCTCTTGAGTGGCTGAAGCTCGAGAACTCTTTATAACCATTGTCTTAATGCAGAGTTGGCTGTGTCACAAAACAGTGCAAAAGCACTTCAGAGAGAGCAATGCAGGCATTTCAGTTCTTGCTACGATCCGCAAAAGAAAGGAGGAACTCAGATTTACAGACCCAAAGGAAAGAAAAGATAACTGGAAACCTCCAGCAATCCACTTCCACTGCCATCCCCACATTCCTGACCATATAAATACAGAGGTATTAGAATATTTCATATCTCATTGAAGCTGGATTACTTTTTGGGGTTTTTTTTCCTAAAGAAGATCTAATCCCTCTTCCTTAAAAATCTAAGTAATGGTGAGTCCTCCACCTTACCTGGCAAGCAGTTCCTGCATCTAATTACTCTCACAGCTTCCAGCCATTCGATCTTGTTATGCTTTGTCAGCAGGATAGAAAAGCCCAATTATCACATTTTTTTCCATGGAAGGGTATCCGTGTGCTTCCTGACCTTATCTGTAAGACGCAGTGTAAGTATAACTCCCTGCTTCTTTCTTGGAAGAATAAGGCTTGTTTACTAGCACCTGCATAATTTTTATGGCTTGCATTTGAACTCTCTTACTTCCACATCTACCTCTTGAAGGGCAGTCTCCAGAAAACAACACAATCTTATTAGTGATCTTGCCAATATTGTTTCTACTTCTTTATTTCTACAGATGCTTCTCTTCTCATACAGCCAAAGAACCCTTTGCCTTTCAGCTACAGCACTGACAGCTCATATAGAACTGAATATTCATATGGTACTACATTATTCTAAGACAGAATTACTGCTTACTTTCATAACTTCTAGGTATAGCTTATCTTGCTATATCATAGCAAGCATCTAGAGTATAGTACCCACAGTGATACTAACATGCAATTGGAAGTAACATGATAATTGGTCTGTGACCATGTCATTAGGTCACTAAAATCCATTTAACAGTTCTGCTCTTTATTGTTACTAGCTCACTAATGCTTGTCTCATCCACGGACTCTAGAAACTAGTGCTTTTCAGCATTGTCTTTTTTTTTTTTTTTTTTTTGACAAAAATATTAGTATCAACACAAGCCTAGATCTCTGGGAAGCTCCACTGGAAGTAAATCTACCAAATTAATCTCTCCCTGTACACAAATATATTTTGATAACTGTCATTAGCTTATTTTTAATCCTTTTAATAAGTATTCTGTTAACATAATACAAGGTTTTTTCTAATCAAAATAGTTTAAGATGAAAGATTTGTGCAGATGACTGCAAATAATAGAGTCAGTTTAGCACTTATAAACTGGACATATCTATGCTACTTGCCTGTTCCACCTGAGGGCCATACATGTGCAGAGTCACTTAGTGCAACACCCCTGACCTGTATTGCAACTTAAATTGCACAGCTGCACTGAAGACATTCCACATAAGTGGAAGATTCTACATGGCTCAGATGGCACCAGTGATGGGAACACCATGTAGAGCTACATGAGATGCTTTTACAAGCTACCACACCAATGATCTGCAGCCTCCAACTTTTCAGAATCCCCTTCCTCAGCCAAAGTTCAGTGGACTGGCATAACTTATTGTGTACAGTGCTGTGCTTTCTAAATATTATACAGACTGGTTTTCACAGTAAACTGATATATACCTAACAAAAACATGTTCTTTTAGGAAGCTGTATTAATTGCACAGCATGTGTTTGGTAGATCTAGTCTTGTTCCTGGTCTACATATGTCTCAATTGCAAAACTTCTGTCAAAAGCTCATCTGTCAAATTTTCATATAATTATTGGATAGCATTCAGCTACAAAAGTTGCCAGTAAAGCTAAAAGCTAGTAGCTGATTACACGCACAGACTTAATTGCTCGCTTTCCCTTAAAAGACTTCCTAGTTTGGAATCTCACTTTTTGGGTAACTGTGTGAACAGAAAGCCTGAACGTTTGAGGGTTGTTTACTGCTTATCAGAAGCCATGATGAATATTTGAGTAGCTGTACAGCCTTAGATGCGACAGTTACCTGTGTACTGCCACAGCTTCATCACAGATAATGTTGTAAGTATTCCCAATCCAAACTCAAACGTTATCCTGTGTGCGGGCCGATATCGGGCCATCTCTGAGTATAAACATTTGTGCAGATGCATTCCTGATGCACATCGGCTGATGAACATATAGATGAGCTTCCTCTGTGTAAAACAAACTCTTTCTGACTAATCAAGCTTTGCATCTTGACACTTCAGTGGTATAGTATATACATCGTTTCAGCTCTGCCATCAGAATGCAATAAATCTTCCTGCTAGTGTCATAATACTCTTCTCAATATTTATAGTTACGAAAATTTAACTCTTGACTGCATGTTAAAAGACATAGAGAGGATTGATCATTAAAGTAAAAATCAATCTGAGGGTTTTGATGATTTAACAAGCCGCAAAAGCATATAAATGAATTACAAAAACTTTGATTGATTTATAACTTTGTAACCCATTCCTCCTCATCTATTATCCTGTAAGTACTATATTAGCAATCATTAGTAGCAAGACGAGATAGAACACTGACATCTTCCTGACACAATATGACCATAACAGGAATCTTCTAATACACAAATGCTTTTACCTGACTATTAATAGTGCCCTTCACTAAAGATGAACTGGTATTGCCAGCCGTATTGAACGACTGAAGTTTGCTATCAATTCTGGAAGTGTCGGCTCCGGATGGTTGTACCTACCGGAACAATAGCAGAGTGCCAGCCAGACTGCTGTATTACTGTTCTTACCAGTGCTTTCATTTATCTCTGTAGAAAGACAATCATTTAAAATTAAATCCATAGTAGTAAGGGAGAGGGGCATATTTTTCAAGATCTTAGAATCAGAATCTGACTCTGGTCTCCATGAAAAAATGTTTTCATTTTCCACAATTCTCCCATGTGCATGAGACTTCAAGATTACAGGCACAGGTTAGGACCAGCAGTGATGTCAAATAAAGAACAAGAGCTTACTACGTAACAACTCTTTGTACCATCACTATGTTAGCATTTTTTCCAAGGTTTTAAACTCTCTCTAAACTATTTTATACATGATGAAAGAGCACAAAGTCTCCACCAAAAATGAATACCAAGCAAGACTGACATTATTTTAAACAAATTATAAGAAAAAAGGACTCTCACTTGTACACTAAAAAGGCAGTATAGTTCTATAGATTATAGACACCGTGGATGTCAGGGTTTTAAGCAATGTAGTGAACAGCTTGGATCACTATACATTTTGTTTGTTCCTCCCCTT
This sequence comes from Antrostomus carolinensis, assembly GCF_000700745.2. NCBI lineage: Eukaryota > Metazoa > Chordata > Aves > Caprimulgiformes > Caprimulgidae > Antrostomus > Antrostomus carolinensis. The sequence continues at coordinate 57,737 of NW_010326650.1, read as the reverse complement.
GGAAAGTTTTGGAAGGTGTCGCTTTTGTCAGAGCTTTTAAAATTCTTTACCAAAACAGGTGTGGTGAAAGCCAGCCTAGACAGCAGGCTCTCCCAGGGCGATTCATGGCCCTGACAGACGGAATCCCCCCTATCCAATAAAATAGATGCATTTTATTGCTAAAGTGCCTACCCTGGGCCAGTTTCTTAACTTCTTTATCTTACTGTAAATCTAGTGCAATTCCTTTAATGATAGCAGAGTCATTTTGCATTTATGCTTGTATAAATCAAATCAAACTTTGTAATTTCTGTCTGCACCTTTAACACTAAATATTCCCATTGACTTCAGTCTTGTTTTCAGCTGTGTAAGAAATCCATAACAATGGCAATAGCCTGTAACACGTTTAAGAAATACGTGGCATTATATAATGTGGTCTACTTCATATGCATTTATTGTTTTAATATAAATAATTCCTAAAGAAATTCCTGCTGTACTCTGTTGAGAGCCCACTTGTGAATAATTCTATGTCAAATTACAAGCTCCAAAATCTCTCCTACAGGGTTTTGTCTACAGGAGCAGGATTGTGAAATGGATCTTCATGCAGGTGTCTAGGCCAACTTCATGGTGACTATGAGCCATTCCAGGTTCAAATCTTTTGTTAAACTGTTGTCTTATACTTTCACATATGGATTTAGTGCACACCTGGCACACTGCAATACATTCAAAACTTAATATTTAAATACTAATAACTGTTTATGTTAATTCCAATCATGAGACAGTCTTTCTGCATCAGAGTGATTCACCTTGAACCCTGCAGTCACTTCCCATGTGCATATTATATCCTTCACTCACAGAAGGAAAAAGATCTCTGGGAACTCTATAATACTGAATTTTCTCCTTGGTTCCAGTGGGACAAGGAATTCTTATGGGGAAATGAATACTAGAAATGGCTGATGGGAACAAACAGTAGCCCTCGTTATACGTATACTAATTTTCTGAAGATTCAGAAACAGCTTCAGGCTAGATTATAATTTTTAAGATCCTTCTTCACGTCCTTAATAATATGGGGGAAGTTGGAAATGCCACTGCAGAAAAGCAGTAAGCAGCTCATTGGTGTCACTCAACCAGGTGTAAGAGGCAGAGTATAGAGGGCTATAATCCCACTGAAACTGGCAGTAGAGCTTCCATAGATCCCCAGGGTTAATTGAAAGTGTGTCAGAAAACAAATCAAATGGGAATTTGGAACCAGAAAGAACAAACAGATGCACGAGACCTCCTTGGATATTTCCAAGCAGCTCATACTTCCAGTGTGAATACATGACAGAACAGGATTGGTCAAGAAAACATCAAATACATATAAAATTACATAAGTACTTTGCCCCACAAAGGAAGAAGGTGTAAATCTCCTCAGGGAGTCAACATGTCTCGGAGTTTGCCTTCTTTAAATCCAGCATCTCCCTATACCTGTTGTTCTCAGGTCCTCGTCATTCAAGCCCTGTCAAGGAATATTTCCAGATTTGGCCCAATCTTACTATTTATTTTTTATTTCAGAGAAATAAAAATCGTGCTGAGCACTGATTTCGAACGAAGTGTCATGTTCATACTTGTATGTTAGCATATATTGTCCACTGGGTGAATCTGTAATATAATATAAAGAATCTGTAAGAAAACTCTGGGTCTGTAACATTTTCACCAATGAGCACTTCATAGATTTCACCTTGGCCTTTTAAGCAATCAAACCAGCAGCTGAAAACTGCACACTTGAATACAAAAGATCTTACTAAGCTGCTTCTATAGATGTGTTTTCCTTCCACTGTGCTTTCTTTCTCCCAGAGAGCGCAACGACATAGACACTTTTAAGAGTAATTTTAAAATATTGATTAGTTTAAACGTTAAACTGTCACAAGCCTAAAATAAAATTGTATTAAATTATCACTATATTGAAGACCGTGGCCCAAACCTGAAGACAACTAAGTGTATTAGTAGCATTACTGCTTGATTAGTCTTAGCAAATTTACGAGACTGTCTTAAGCATCTGCAGGAGCATTTCACCACTCACAAGTGAACATTAATTACTTAATAGTCCATATTATACATTAATATCTAGGCAAAGATTTCTTAAAAATTATTCCAACACCTGTCTTACTCATGTAAGTAGCCCCATTAACCTCTTTAAAGCTACTTCTATGAGCAAAATACAGTTCATGGGTGTTTCCAGGACCAAAGGCTTGGGCATCCTTGGAAATTTTTGAACAAAATTTGCCTTAGAAATAATCAGTGAGGTGCCAGTATGTTTACAGTTCTTTACTCCCGCGCGTGCTTGCAGAATCAGGAGCCTTTATTCATAATAGTAGAACACATTTGCATTTCATTCTTAGTCCAGGTGTTCTTTGCATTTTGAAATTCCTCAGAAGATATTACTTTTGTGAATATTATCAAGTTTTAATTTCTATAGTGGGTGAACTGTAGTAATATTTTAGTACTCCAATTCCACTCCACAGTAAATCATTTCTGGTTAAAATCTCATTTGTGTTATGTTATAAAGTTGGAGATACATACATGTAGATAAATACATAGTCCATTCTCGACAGATTTTTCTGTTCTTCTTTCTCTCTCTTGGATGGCAGTTAAGAGGT
>NW_010326650.1:37382-55105 GCF_000700745.2 Antrostomus carolinensis | reverse complement strand
GAAAGAGTTCACTGTTTCCAAATGGGCTATTTTATGTGCAGCAGATTCTCTGATCCTCAAACAAGCAGTACATAAACACTCTTATTTAGCTGATGGAGACACTGTATAGATCAGAGAATCTTTAATTAGCACAAGGACAGCACATTCCATTCTTTTGTTTAGGATAATCAAAAGGAAAACTTTTGTAAAATTTAAATTTACTAAAAATATTTTACACAGTTAAATAAAGAAAAGCAGAACTCTCTTACTGTAGTCATTATAGACCTGATCTTGTAATCATGCAAGTGCCAGAAATTCTTTCCTTCTGACTTCAAATCTTCCCAGAAACTGCCCCTATATGAGCACACTTTCTGGATCTTCCACTAATTATGGACCTGATCTGCAAATACCAACTCACCAAAGACTTGTTATAACAACTTATTACCACTTATGAGTCATCCTACAGTAATTTACAAGGTTGGACTGCAATTTTATAGATATAATAACCACAATGAGAACAGTAATGCACTCTTCACTGTTATTTCCCAGAATGCAAAACTGCATTCTTTAACACCACACTACAACAGACAGGACTAGTACGAATGGTATCAGCAGACAACTACGAGTACTTAGGAATACAAACCAAAATATTTTGTGTATTTATGTATAAAATTCTCCCCCCTTCTGGCCATGAAAATTGTCCCTTCTGTGTGAATGTTAGGCCAGGAGGGAAGCATCGCATCCAAGTGTAATACTCTCAGGGTCTGTGCACGCATATGGCTATCTGCAGGCCCAGCTACCACATACCCAAAAGTCACAAGGAAAGTCTGTAACAGAATTCCCTCAGCTTACTGCAAGTACAAGCATACCAAAGATGTTTTCTGTTTTCAGCTGAATTTCAAATCACGTTTAGAAGTTCTTTTTGTTCAAAAGGCTCTGAGGTAGCTCATTCAGAGCTATCTCAAGCATGACCACACACTGTACTTTATCATGTACTCATTTCCTCAACAGTCTGGACCAGAGAATAAAAGAAAAACACCTCAAGCTCTAAGTGGAAGGCTGTTAACTGTTACACTCCTCTAAAACAGCGGAACTCTCAACAACAATTGAGTGGTTCCCTACAGATCATGGATCTTTCTCAGTTCATCCAAATGCATGGAGCGAACTCCCACAAAGAAAAAGGACTGCTGCAAAGCTCGTGCCACCCCGTTCCCAGTGTAAGGCACATTTCTTTGATACTGCTGTCCCTAAAATAAGCCCATATCAACTTGTGAATTTTAAAATAAAAACTTAAATCTCTAGCATACCAAGACATTGCATCTTCTTCCCTGGAGAGAGGATGACAGAATGACCAGCATGTGACAGATATTAGTCACATTCCTTCATGAGCTGCTAAACGCAGAACTACAATGACAAACTTAATTTAAGAGCCTAAATTTAATGGAATCTTGGAACTAAACCTATGTCTCCTGAGAAACTCAAATGGAGAGCTGTAAAAACAAGACAGATTCTTAATATGAAAATGTATAGGGGCAGAAAACACTCAACTGTGTGATGTCTATTGCATGTAACTGCAATTCACCAAACAAAATAAATTCTGGATATTTTTATACATGGAAAACTGCACTCTGCATTTCCTACTACAATTAACATGATGTAAATGAGCATTTCCTGGCTTCATCTTCACAACTGTATCTCCAGAACCATTTGTTCTGATCACAAGAAGTTGTTTAGACTTATGTGCAGGAAGATTTATGCCTAAGAACAGTAAAGACGTAGATCTAACTTAAGTCTGAAGCAATTTATTTTTCCTTGATCTGTACATGCTTTATGTTTAAGCATCTGCACAGTCATGTTTAAGGAATGCACCCAGTGAATCCTTACTGGAATATAATACCCAGAAGAGAACAAACCACTCCACAAATAAGAAAATGTACTTTGCTCTATTCAGAATCACTTTCAAACTGACAAAACATAGAAAGTAGTCAAAATATAAATTCTTCCTTAAACTAATGACTAACCATACTATCTCTGTTTCATTATGACACATTGAGGTCTCTTAAATCTAACAATTGCTATCCCTGGATTTATGGTACATCCAAATAAAATTAAATCTCATATTTAAAATAAAATGTATTGAAATATTACAGTATGATTTTTATTAGTAGCAGTGCTACTGGCCTCCAAAAAACAGCTTCCCCCTTTTATTTCCATGTCCTTACACTTATTTTCAACATTCTCCATTTAATCGCCCTATCTTTTAGCATAGTCTCCCTGTGAAGACACGTCACAGTTTGTGGCACGTGTACTTAACAAGACATCTGCTTATAAGAACCTTGGTGCATTATAGGAATTATTGGTTATTTAAAACACAAATAGATGGGAGAGAAATACCTCCTAAAAAATCGAACTGCATGGTGTCTAAGCAGAGGGTGTAATTCTTTGACCAACTCTAAACAAACTGAATTGGTGGATCTGTGTGAAGTTCCAGCCTATTGCCATTAAAATTAACCTTATAATTGAAATGATAGGTAATACTTGCTTCAGGCCATTCTTGCCATACTAAAAAGTTAAGAGTAAGGTTGATGGTATCAGGGACAACAGGAATCACAGCATTAGAAACACATTTGTTACCGTGGCAATAATAAACAAAGTAAAATTAAGAATAGCAGTGGACCAGAATCAAACTTCTAGTTCCAAATGTCACTGAGCTTTAAACACCAGCGAAGTTCACATTTAAATTCTCTGAATAATGCTCCTCTCTGGCCAAGCCAAAATCCCAAGGATAAACACCAGTGAACCTTAACTGAATGTGATTCCAGATACAGTGGAGAGCAAGAAATGTGTGGGTTGCTACCATGCAACATATTTAAACACAAACTTAAACAAGCAATAGACCAACAAATGCCAAGAATAATTCTAAGAATAATACTGAAGACATGCTTATGGTAAGGTACTCATCCAGTTTATAAATGAAAAAGGATGCTTTAATTGTGTGCCTCAGTTTTTCGGGGGAGGGCAGAGGGGGAAGGCAAACAAAGCTGAAACTCACTTTATTAAGTGGAATTTCTAGGCTAAGAAAGAATCATAAGCATTTGGGAAAAATAAACACAAGAACCAGGAAAAGGCAGCCTTAATATAAGTTTAGGAAAAGGGAGGGAAGAAAGAGTTCTACCATTTTGTTATTTTCTGGTTTGAATTATTTAACAAATGCTGGAATAACTGCAAAGAAATCAGCCGGATGCAATTATATAATGACACCATGCCAGCCTCAGGAACACTAGAGCTCTAAAATAAGCTCAGAGCTCCCTCTCAGCCTGACCAGTGTTATTACATACTACTGAAAGATTATATTCAAGCAAACTTCATCACTTAATATTGATATTACCCGACCATTGAAAGGTACAAAAGTTATTCCTATTTATTCACATCTTCTGATCATTATAGTAAGACTTCTAGACATCTTCCATTTTCTAGACTTCTTCCATTTTTTGGTTTCTGCATACTTTGAATTTTTGTCAAGTCACTATTTCACTATTTTCAGGTATTCATTTCAATTTCTTTGGAGCAATATCTGGATTTTTATATGAACAGAACACATTTTTATCTGTGGCCTACTCAGAATACATTAATGAGATTATATGTCACTTATGAGACATAATTCAGATTATGAAAGTTGGCATAAAGCTGCCATTATTAACTCAGCATCTATATGTGTGATTATAGTGTACAAGAAGAGCTAATAGAACAAGTGTTCCAAATAAACAGTTAAAATAACTTATTGATATTCAGAAAATTACCTTTACCCCATATTTCTTGTGCAACTAATAAAATGTGCAAATACATAGGTATATTTGTACAACATCTGCCATCCAAGAAGATTCACTTAAGCAAAGATGCTAATAGATTATAGCAGAAGTACTCATGGTTGTAGTGCGTAGGAGATCAGTCTACGTTTGGGCATGACAGCATATGAAAGAGAGAATGAAAGAGAAAGACAACTTAGGACATTAAGCATGTAGTAAATAGTACTATAATTGTTCTTTAACAGAGATTTTCCAAGTAAATTATTGCTTTTAACAGAATAAAACTAAAATATATCACATATGGAAAATTGCTTTTGACTTCAGTGGAAGCAGAAATGGGGCTGGTACCTGAGATACAGATAATGTTTCTGAAGGTTGTTCATTCCCAAAAGGGGTCTTTTTGCTTGCAAGAACGTTGTGTAATACCTCCACCTGAGCTAATGAAAGACTATGATCTTCTCAACTTTGACAGAGAAACAAGTGTATTAATGGAGAAGCTTATAACTGCCTTGTTACAGACTGGTTTTGACACTACATAGAATGTGCATTGAATGAAGAACAGATTACAGAAAATTCCCAAAATTCTCAAGGAATAATCAGCTAGCAGCTATAAAACAAAGGAAAGAAAGTACTTTTTTAAGGAATACATAATTAAACTGTAGAACTCAAAAATATATATGAATCCAAGATTAATTAGATAAATAAATGGCAGATAGTTGCACTGACGGCTAATGAACAGTGCTGTACAACAGTACTAAAGGGGTACGGGTTTATTAGTTTGGTATTCATGCCAGCACATAAGGAGAAGGCAGATAGCAAAAAGGACTTAGCAGGAGGCCAGAAGATAGATAAGGGAGATGGTAGCATACAGAAGGATAATGCAAGTAGGTTAGCAATTAGGAATCAGCAGAAATCTTGTGGCAGAAGGTGTTAAAACAGTGACTTGAACCCATGAGAATGCAGAATTTTTTAAAAGCTGCCCCTTAACTTGTTTTTCTGCCCGAAGACAGCAGTTGAAGCATGGAGCAATCTGAAGACAGAAAGTAAGGTTCTGTGAGAGCAAGCTCACAAATGGAAAGTCAAGCTCAATGAAAGTTAGATTGACTTTTGTATAGCACGATAATTCTTTTATTGCCCCTTTACTTCATATTTGCACTCACCCCTTTTTATTATGAAAGCACTTGAGAATGAGGGACAACTGTGGATTAATGTACCTTTAGCATATAAAGAACCACAGACAAAACATAGAAAACTCTAAATTACAAAGCACATATTTATTAATATCTCTCTCATCAATTCTAAAAATCAAAAAGCGCTTCTCTGGAGAACTTTTAATCCAGTCAATCATTGTTTCATTTGGTGGTGTGACTTATTTGAGTATGTTCAAGGCCAGATCACTCAGTTAAGTCCGCAGCTCTCTACACTGCCACTGTACAAAGACCTTTAAGAAAGTGACTGTCTCTTTTGCAGTATTCTGGGACACAGCTGATGGATTATATTATATCATGGTGCTGATGTTCAAATTATGATTTGCCTCTGGGGAGGTGAAAATTTCTCTCTCATTAGGTCAGGTTATGCTATCTAAATACATTATTTCCTGGGAAATAGTACAAAAATAATGTATCATAAATTCATCACAATTTTGCTTGTTTTTAAAGTAAATAATAAATAGGCAGTCAGGCTTTTTTTCTTCTGAAGAGATAAGCACACTGCAACTCAGACTGCAGAGGAATAAGTCAGTTAACATTTCTCAAAGAAATTACTGAAAGCACATACCCAAGCCTATGGAAATGTGAGAAAAACAACCACTTAAGGCCTTCACCCTCATTCCTTCAGATATGCGTGAAGGGAGGCATGAACCTGACTTGTGAAACAAGTAATGAGTTGAAACCTGTGCATCTCAAAACCAACCAAACAAAACCCCAACCATACAGTGAGAAAATGTATCTCCTCATGCACCTACAGTTATCAATCATTCTTCACTCTCCAGCTTTCTCTCTCCCATACTGTGGACTCAAGAGTCCACTCTTCCTCTAGGGAATATTTGCTGGCTTGGGATAAAGTCCTGCTGGACTTCCACTCAGAAATTGGGATGAAGCAACAGAAGGGACTCTAGTGTCCAGAACTGCGAGCTGAGACAGTATGAGGAGCTCTTGCAGCCAGCAGCTGCAGCTCATATTCACAACTTACCCTTGTTTTTTAATTACTATTAAAAGTATCTTCCTATTTCTTTCCCTCCTTGCAAAGGTGTAAAATAATTGCTTGACTTGAAAACCCATGAGCTTCCCCAGGTATCTAAGGGACAAACAGAGCTGCAGACAACACACACCCTGGCATGCCCAGTGGTTAGGCCTGGGCCAATGCATGTAATAAAATGCATGTAAACACGCACATTTCTTCTGCTACTCTGGGTATCAATCAGGGAGGGTCAGGGGAGGCAAGAGGCAGACGCTGGAGAGTTCATCACACAGCCATGCCGCAGACCATAACCTTCAGCCACCTTGTTTCACAGCAATCAGGCAGCTCGGATCCCTCTGCCAGGCTGGCTAGCACCTCTTTCTCACGCTAGCTGACATTTGCCCGGAGTCTGTGCCTTTATAAAAAGGCACTGGACAGGCAAAACCTATTGTGGAACTTGTAACAGAACATCCTTTGTCAGTCACAAAGCATTGCTAGTACCTTTTTTGTAGCAGCCCAACCTATCTACTCAAAACCATAAAGAAAAAAATATACAGTGATCTCACTTTAAATGCATGGTCTAATTAGCTGGTGCCTGAACATAAAATTTGAACATTAACACAAAACTCTGACTCAGAGAATCCTTACAGCTGTGTGAAGGACTGTCATTTTCAGGTGTGAAAAGCACCAGGGAAATTTTATTACATTTTTAATTAATACTAGCAACTATTATCATGATAAAAACACATCTATTTATACAACAAAACATCCATTCAGACAAAGAAATTCCCACTGGTAACCTATGTGTCAGCCGTTGATTTTAATTTTGCTGATGTTTCACTTCTCTCTTTGGTTAACACATTCCTGGTTATGCACTTTATCTCATTTTCCAAGAAGGCCCCTATTTATGAAGAGTCACAGCCATTTTCTTCTGGATGGAAATGCTGCCCTCAAGCTGCCACTGTAACCTGAAACAAGGATGCTTCATTGCTTCAGAAAAGACCCCAGGGACGCTTCTTCATGCACATATTTATCTTCTTCATGATGTACACACAGATTTCCATTGTGAAGAAAAGCTGTGTGATTCCAAAAGGCTGTGCCTTCCATGAAACCAAGGTTTGTTCAGGATTAAGATTAAACTGCAGCATTTTGGGGAAGAGAGAAGGAATCTTACCAGAAAATCACTTCAGCTACCGTAAGAAACTGGACAGAGTCAAATAATGGTTTTTGCTGTATTCCTTCTTCCTCATTTCATTTCCTTTCAGGTGTCTGTCCCCTCCCAGCCCTCCACCTCTGTCCTCTAAAATCTGTTGGTTTTCAGCTTCATTCTTGACACTCAGCCATAATCATATTATTTTCCTGCACACTACCCAGAATGTTCATCTATGTCCACCTTTTTAATACTATTGTTAATGATTTGAGGGGAGTAAATCACAGTCAAGATAATTACTGCAAAAAATTATTAGACATGAGTTTTATGATATAATATATTATGATATAATATACTAGTATACTAATTGTCTGAACACTTAATTGGAAAGCATTAAATATTTTATTATTCATCTGGTATTCCTTCTCCTTTTACCATTCATGCTTCTGTTTATTTTTCTTTCTTTAGAACTTTTTATTCTCCAGTTCCATCCTAATTTATCTTTAATAAAATTGCACCATATTGGAATCTAATCATAGCACCTTAAAAAAAATATTTAAGAAACTGAGAATTTTTTCGGACACTGCTGCAGATGAGATGGGGAACACAGATTCCATTTCAGTATCTAGAAAGCTTGCTGTAGAAGGAAGTCCTTTTTTTTCAATAATTTTTTAAAAAATTGTCACTCTGAAGCATGCAGATTCATCACAACAATGAAGCTTAGACTCTTAAAGGGACAGAACTCTTGCCAGTCCAGCGATATCTCGAGGCCTCTATTTGTCTCCAACACTGTCCAACAGCTCAGAGGACAATTAAAAAACAAACAAACCAACATAGTGGGATCTGTCATAAATCAAGGGCTTTTTCCAAAATGGTCATCATAGTTAAAGGTTGTGTTATGTGTAAATTTATGAAAATAAGGGGTTTTTTTGCTGGTAGAGGGTTTGGGGGTTGGTTTGTTAGAGATTTTGCCTTTAATGTTAGCACTTCTCTTACAGTATTCAAAAAACTCAGGGCATACCCTTTACACAGCCAATGGCTAACAGTGTAATACACCAAAAATGATTAATTGTGATGTTTGGTATTTGCAAATGCACCCAGGGGCTTGCTTAAGTAACAGACTTGCTTTTTTCATAAATAAATGCATTGACTGAAACAAAATCAGTGTTATTTCTGTTTAGGTTTTGGGGGAAGGGTTGTTTTTAAATTTTGAGTGAGCTTAGCACTTACAAAAATATTGCATATACTATTTAGAAGACAAAGAAAAGGCTGTTACTATATTAAACATCATTGTCTATAATACCACAAGCCTGTCATACCCATGCTGTTACAGTCTTCCTGGAAGGACAGTCCCACTATGCTCTGTGATGATCCTGTGGTGGTTAATACAGTTACACACTTACACAGCTACGTAAAACTGACGCTAAATTAGCAAACCAGACACTCAAAGTTTAGTAGAAAGCTCCACATATTCTGTGATGAAGCTTTTAATGAGATGGCTGCATGCAGTATTTTTCCATAGATCCTTGCCTCATTCAGCAAATGAATACTTCTGCAATTTTTTCTTTGTCTGCTCCACAGAACATGTGGCCCCAAATACAGAATTTTTCAGTTCTATGTGGGCCTCTCTAAAATTCCTCAACAGAATATAAATGCATTTTTCCTAAAAAGCAACAACAAAGCCAAAAGCTAGTAAATGAGGCAGTATTATTATTTTATGCAGTACCATTTCCTCATTTTCCTGAAAGGAGAATAAGTAAGTGGGAAATACTAGTTACCAATAATATCACCAGTAATTTGGGATGCTTATAAGAAACTGCTAAGACCTGACTCTAGGATCACCATCCATAGCACTTTAAAACTTTTTACATTTAAAACACAATTCCCTTTGACATCATTTGCAAGTGGTGAAATCTCAGACCCATATGTCTCTATTGTCTCTATAAACTTCACTCCTTCAAGAAGGACTATGTCAGCCACTGCCTGAGCAGATGATGAGGCTCTCTGCATTGCGAGGATCTGTCCCCAGGACATGAGCCGCAGGTTTACAAGGGCTCACCTTCAGTAAACCTGCAGATCTATTCTGATATATGTTCAGTATGCTGCAAGTAACTGCATATGGTAATGAAGGATTTTATTTTCACTTTGACATTCTAAAAGATTTATCTTAAGTGTACATATGAAAATATAATGAAAACATTACTGCTGGTCATTTGCACATGAGTGTATGCTCTGGCATTTTGAATACCTTTCTCCAAGCACACACACAGCCACACTTCACACAGATCTCTGGTGAAAAACTGAGCCCTGAATTTTCAGATGTGCAGAGCACCTGCATTTCCTGTTGACATCAGCTGGAGCTGCCAGGCTCTCAGCACTTCTGAAACTCTGGCCTTGGTTTATAGACTGCCACAGGCATACTCATTCTTTGATGAGCAGCTAGCATTTTGATACACTTTAATATGATAAAGGCACAGATGAGAGAAGCAGAAAAAAGGTAGGGAGAGTTAAAGTAAAATTATTCAGAAAACCTATTAATTCTGCTGTTGCCATGTGCCTAATTGACCCTGTGTTTGGCATTGCTCAGCTCAGCTGATAGATTTCAAGGGCAGGTATACACTGCGCATAAAATATATCCATAACCAGCTCTTCCTCTCACATAAAACTCCTTGTTTACCTGTGTGGAAGTTCAGATTCTTGGAGAAGTCACAGTGGGACTCTTGTGCTCAGTGTAAGGATAACAAAGGCTAGAAGCCACTGAACAAGCAGCTCTCCTAGGGAGCTGTAGGACCTATGCACGACCTGCAGCTAGAGAGACAAATGCACATCTGGAAACAGCTAACTAGCTGGTTCCATCACCATAGCCCCCACTCTCCGCACTGGAAGAAGCTGATGGCCGGTAGATTACAAAGGAAGAGCAATCCTACCCTCTCTGGGAAGATTTCTCTGTGCTCAGTTGCTCAGTGGTACTACTGTGCTAACTTTCCAACTCATCAGCTAAACCCTTCTTTTTTGATACCCATCTTGGGATACTTTTTGACCTTATGACCATACAAAATGCCCTTCCATTTGCCCAAAGCTATTGTGTACATTCAGCATTCCTTTAGCCAGCCCACCCTCACCTTTCATTGTCAATACCTTCTTTTGTATTCACCTGACTCTTGTATAACAAAAAATGTTGAACTACATTGTCTTATAATATTAATTTACTAAAATTTAGTAACAAAGGGCAATCAGTCCTATTTCAGACCGTATTATATACTCTATGTGAAAAGGATGGTCTGAGGAAAAGAGCCTGTCTCATTATTATTACAGCACAGGTTGTGCACTTCTCTGAGGCTGCTGTACTAGTGTTTCACAGACAAGGCAAGGAACAGAAATCTCAGCAGTTCTCCCAGAAAAATCAGCATCCAAGGTGTCACACAGGACTTCTCCCCAAGCAAAATTCACTCTGGTTCTAAAAACAAAACAATTCTGATGGTATTCTTGAGTATTTTGGCATTTTAGGAAAGACTTAGCAGGACTAGGTGCTACATTTATTATCGTATGGAAGAGCAGGACAAGAGATGAGTTAACAATTCCACTGCGGTGGAACAGAACAAAGCAAATATTAACAGAAAGGGCAAGAAATTTCCTTTTGTGCATTGAGTTTTGAAAGCACTTGTACAGTGAACCTGTTTTTGTTGATTTGTATCTGGATAATGCAAAACTGTATTTGATAGGTTCAAGTTTGAACCTACATTACACCTTAAGAAAATCATGTCAAGTTGTGCTGATGATGTCAGCTAATTGGTTTTATAAGTTACAATTGCTGAACATAATCCTTACAAAGGGAAGAGCTTCCACTCTTTCTCAAGAATTAACCTCCCAGACACAGTCATAGAATCACAGAATCATAGAAAGTTGTGAGTTGGAAGGGACCCAGGAGGATCATCGAGTCCAACTCTTGCCCTGGAATAGGTCAGTCACAAGATTCAGACCTTGTGTCTGAGGGCACATGTTGTCCAAATGCTTCTGGAATCTTGTCAGGCTTGGTGACATGACTGCCTGCCTGGGAAGCCCATTCCAGTGCCCCACCACCCTCTGGGTGAAGAACCTTTTCCTAATGTCCAACCTAAACCTCTCCTGGCCCCTCTTCCTGCCATTTCCTCTGCTCCTATCATTGGTCAACAGGGAGAAGAGATCAGGACCCACCCCTCTTCCCCTTGTGAGGAAGTTCTAGACCACAATGAGATCTCCTCTCAGTCTCCTCTTCTCCAGACTTCAGCCTCTCCTCATACAGTTTCCTCTCTAAGCCCTTCACCAGTTTAGTGGCCTCCTCCGGACACTCTCTAGTAGCTTTATATTGTTTTTACACTGTGGCACCCAAAACTGCCCCCAGTACTCAAGGTGAGGCTGCACCAGTGCAGAGTAGAGCAGGATGATCATCCCATTGACCGGCTCGCAATGCGGTGCTTGATGCACCCCAGGACACAGGTGTCCCTCTTGGCTGCCAGGACACACTGTTGGCTCATGTTCAACTTGCCATGGACCAGAACCCCCAGGTCCCTCTCTGCAGGGCTGCTCTCCAGCCTCTCATTCCCCAGTCTGTATGTGTGTCCAGGGCTGCCATGTTCCAAGTGCAAAATGTGGCACTTGCCCTTGTTAAAATTCATCCAGTTGGTGATTGCCCAGCTCTCTAATTTATCTACATCTCTCTGCAGGGCCTCTCTGCCCTCAAGAGTGTCCACAGCTCCTCCCAATTTGGTGTCATTGGCAAACTTCATTAGCAGTCCTTCAAGTCCTTTCTTTCAAGTCCAGACAGCAACCTGATAGACATAATGCAAGGCTTGGACATAACTAGTCAATGTTATCACTGGAATGTCACTTTCCAATGAAAGTTCTCACTGTATTCTCCCAGTATTAAGACTGAGCTCTTACCCGATCGCAATGGGCAGAAGGGCTGCTTTGCGTCCTTTGAAGCCACAGAGCTCTCATGACAACTCCACTGGCACGAGAACTGAAAGCCTGTGGGGCAGGATTAATAGGTCTCACAGGGCTATCATACAGGTGGTGCCTCCTGCCTCTAGGTCTGGAATGGGCTAGGGTATGATACTGGCACTGCGAGCTTTCCTAATCATAGGTCTGCAAGCTGGGATCATTTCAGAGTCAGAGCTCAGATTTCTCTTCCAAACAGCGGTCCATTTAGATTCATTTCTGGCTTCTGGGTATCTAACAATGTTTTTATTTTTGTCATGTTCTGCGAATGAGTATGTGTTCCAGCACACACACAAAGACAGCAGACGTGCTTGTTTTAGGAAAACTACTACTGCTACAGATAAAGTCTTATGTACGGTAACTGTTTAAAGAACAGAAGGCTCCCATTCAACTGGGTACTGAAAAGATACCCTCATGCACAATTAGGCTGCTCAAACTGCTTCACCAATGACTTCAAAACAAAGACTGCCTGAAATAAAAGGGCTGTGAGGGTTGCCACCACCTTTCAGAGCTTCTAATGCAGCAACCTTGCTCTCTTGGCGGATGTCCACAGGTATATTCTTCTCTCGAGAAGAATCCAAAATACAAGAAACTTCATATTTTGATTCATGATTGCCCTGAAGAAGGACAATATCATATGCTGAGATGACAAAAAGTCATGAAGATTGATAAATTATGCATCACTGTTTTGATTCCATATGATTAAGGGCATGTCAACATAATGCTATAATGCATAAAGATAGTCAGGTTAATGCCATAGAACTGTTTTTGCTCGAAAGGCTTTTCAGATGCTAATTATACTTTCCTGGGTTTACAACTTATAACTGAAGTTTCCCTTCCAAATGTGCTTTTTTTCCCTCCAGATAGAAGATTTACCAGTATGTATCACTTTCTGATCATTGTTTTTGCACAACACTTACACTTTGTGGAGCAAATGCAAATATGGAAATGAAAATTAAGGAGCACAATGCTAAATAAAAATCATTAAGTAGAGCCTTTTCAGTATAAATTGACTCTTACTTTAACCTCACCAAGAATCTTAACACTCAGCTAATGAAAACTCAAAAATAGTTTCTTAAGTTAGGTAAAGAGAAGCACTCAGACAGAAGAATTCCCTCAAGTCACATAAGAAGGCAATAACAGAAATAAGAATAACGCCCATAAATACTGACTGTTGTGATTCTTAGCTTTAACTCAGAAGACTGATGTCCTTGATATTAGTGCAAATATCAAAGAGACTAACAACTCTAAGAAGAATTACTCTGTGACAACGATCTAGTGCTGTCAAAGTAATGATATTACAGCAGTGTATCAACAGAAGAACAGCCAAACCAAAATCTATCTAATCCCCAACCCCATCTTCTGTTCTGGCCAATAATGATGCTTCAGAAGCATTATATATCATATACTGGTACTTCCCTAGCATAGTCTTTCACTTCTCAGCAATCTGTATTTTGGGGGCTTTCTGAGCCAAAGCAGTAAATTTCTATTTAATATTTTTATCTCAGAAATGAATCTAAAAGGTTTTTTTAATAATAATTAACTTTTTGCATGTTCAATACTAAACCTAAACTTTGAGGTCAGGAATTCCACTGCTTACTTCCTTTTATGTGAAAAAGGATCCTTTCTGCTTCTTTCAAACTGAACACCCACTAGCTTCCTTTAGATACCCATTCATATTAGAGTAATACTGGTTTTATTCTAATTAGTATGTAAGTTCCTGGTACCTTAGAACATACTAGCACAAGGGTTGGTGGTATGTTTGTTTGTAGTGAAGAATCTAGTTTGGCATTTACAAAAATCTAATGCTTCAAATACATTTGGTGGGTGGAGCTGAATGAGCGCAGGACACTGGGGTTTTTTTCATAATTTTAGCCATGAATTCTTATCCTGAAATGAAAACTATTTTTATTCTAGGAAATCTCTGTGCATTTACCAGAGCTGAGACCTTTTTGCTGAACTTAAAGCTTAAACCAAACACTTAAAGCTCTTTTCAGAGGCTTCAGAGTGAATGTCCTATGATAACTTTCTACTGCAGATTGACTTAGGAGGAAAAAAAAATACCACAACAAAAATAATTCAAAGTTCGTTAAAAGCATGAAGTTGTTGACATTCTTCTTTCAGTATTGAAAGCTGTTACATTGGAGTAGTGATTTTGGATTTGAGAATTGAGTCTGAAATCAGAAAGGCTTTATAAAAGTGGGACCAGAGGATCCTACATCTCCAGAACAGAGAATAAAATGTTGCATTCTTTTGCTGTAATACACAATTCATTAACAAAACACTTTTCTCCCCCCAAGTTATGGCTGGGTCTCTGAGAAAACAGTAACCTCTAAAGGTTACTTCTAGTTTCTCAACTAACTTAAGCTACAGGGGACCTGCTATGCTGCAGGGTCACTGTCCAACCAGAAAGATTTTTAGAGAAAGTCTATTTAATGGGATTTCCATTTTTATCACTGTGCTTTTTAAAAGTATTCTAGCTAATTAAGTACCTGCAAAGCCTATGTGTCATTGTATAATTAAATATTTTTCCAGTATTCATTTACACAATCAGACTGTTTTTTTCATAGACTCTCCACCTTAACACAATTGTACATGATATTTTAGAAATAAATCAAAGTGCATGTCTATATTACAGTTTATATGTAGGGCTACAATTCACATAGGTATATCAGCTTGCTTTGAACTAGTTAAGACTCTTGATACACAGTATCAGCCCACAGCAACACAGCAGCCACAGTAACACTGGACTTGCTACAGAGGAGCTAACACACTGTTTATTTACAGCCTAGGAAGCCTTTGTGACCCAAACTGAACTTTTTCCCCTGTAACTACACAAGAATTGTCTTCTGAGGAATGCTGTAGTGATTAAAACTGAATCAACTCTACGGTACTACAGATAACCAGATTTAGAAATAAATGACATTTCTTCAGGTATTTTGGGAAAATGATAATAGACTCCGTCACTGAGAACTCAATGTCTCAAAGCTATCAGTTTGGTTTTAAATAAAATATTTAATAAAAAGTAATGTTTTGGGGAAAAAGCAGTTGTTTGCTAGAGACAAGTAATTCTTTTAGATTCGAGTTTCCTTTCAATCCTCACTTTTAAAAGTACGACATTTGCCCCAAAGACAGTACTCTAGTTTGTTTTACTAACCCTGGGAACTACATGCCCTAAAGATCAGATGTTTAATGAAAAAGTTTTTATAATATATTCATGATAGTTAATGTGAAGAAATATTATGTCCTAATAAAACATATCCTTATCATTGCTACACAAGACATTCATCACTGCACTATAAGAGAGTTTCCCAAGAAGTCACTCCAACAACATCAGTAGAAAATAAACATGTACATACATACATACATGAGAAGTTTGGGGTTTTTTAAGGCTTTATCACTGAATGTGGTTTATAATGGAACTTGCTACTAAATTAAAGTCCCTCAAGGACTCTTATGTCTCTTTCAAAATGTTTTTAAAGCATTTTACTCTTCAGTAGATCACCACAACGCCATGTAAATAAAACTGATTAATAAGAATTCAGTGAGGAGAGAGAGACATTTACCATAAAACCAGGAATGCTTTGAGCTCTGTAGAGATTCCTTTCTGCCACACACAGCTCAGCTGGAAGCATTCCACTGGTCCCACAATGCACATGTTTTCAATTACAAACTACAGATTTTATCAGAGTTTAAGTTAATTATTTTATACCTCTGAGATGAAAGCAATTCATGTTTAAAAACAAATGTACATATCTTCCTATTTTAAAGCAAAAATATTTGTGCTTCTCAATAATGGGCTGTGAATCTTTTGGAATGATTTTTTATTTTTAACATCATTGTGATAGGGAATCTATTCCTCTCTAGTGGTTTACCTCTCTTGAGTTATCAACCTTCACAGCATAACGAGATCAAAATTACATCTTGTGGCAGTCTATTCTGCTCTTGTTATTTACAGGCTTTTTAGAAAAAAAACAGGCCCTGCACCAGCATTTGTAAAAATGATCCAGTATGCATTTTCAACCCACTGCTGTTTTCAATGTCCAAACTGTATCAAAATAAAACAACCCAAAGGAAATGAAGCAGTTTCTGTCAACATCCCCAACGTGCCATATGAAGTATACATCCAGTATAAGACTTGAGATTTATATGTTAATAATATCAGCTTGTATTTAATAAGTAAATCATACATATTGTTTTATAAAATGAAAAGAATCATCAGTTAGCACAGATAAATCTCTAAACTATGTTACTAAACTTTATGCCAAAACCAAAATTATAACAGTGCAGAAACATTGTATTTTCAAAATTCAGGATTAATGCATATAATACCCTGTCCAACAAATCAGTATTTTTTTGGTCTCTCTTCTCTGAGAGGAGAATACACACATCATAACATCACACTGTTTATAACTAGTCAAGGGAAAATTTGTCTGGCATTGTTTTTAAGAACTGCACAAACGCCAGAAAAGATGACAAATAAGAATTAATGAGGATTCCACTTCCATTGCAGAAAGCTTTATTTCTTTAAGGGCATTTGGAAAAGAAAACCTCCATGTCTTTGAAGGAGAAGATACCAGCAATCTGTACAATGGGAAAAAACTCAGAATCTGGGGTTCTATTTTCCTCTCTTGTCATGGAATTGCCACACAGCTGCCAGCAAGTCCACACTGCACACCACCACCTATCGGCTTATCAGTCTTTGAAATAGGAAGGAGAATGTTTGCTGATCTAATTTAGTAAAGCACTGTGAGATTTGCATCTCAGAAGTGTTACACGAGTGTAAAATAACAGTAAATATCCTAAAGCAAATGAATCAGCAATAAAATAATTTGTGGTAAACACTCATTACTTTAGCTAATTTGTTGCATAAAAGAATAAAACCATAACAAATATTACCTGGCCAAAATAGAACTGAACACAAAGGCTGTCCTGGAAATAATTTCTGCTCTTCTAGTTTGATGCTAATTGTCATGTAAATTAAGAGAGCTAAAATTACACCAGCTGGGAAAGTAAAAGGTTTCTTTTGTTTCTTGAGTGACCCTCAGAAAAGTCTTCCCCACCTGATTAACCAATATTGTGTTTGCTTTGTGGACAATAAAATGTAAAAAGTTTTCCTTTTCCTGTCAGCAAATGATGAATACATGTGGAACAGATTATTTAATACCACTAGACCACCAGGGAAGAAGATTTAGGTGAGCAGCAGCAGAGCTGTACCATTTATTTTTATTACCATGCATTAAAAATTACGTTTACAGATAATTGTTTTTCTCCCTCCAATAAACCAAGATAAAAAAAAAAAAAATCAAGGAGAATATTTAATAATACCAGACCACCAGGGAGGAATTTTAAAAGTTGATTTTTTTATGGACAAATTAGATTCTCTTTTTGTTTCTTTCTTTCTTTTCTTCTAAATTTCCAATTATTTTTAACAGCAATTTGTGGAGAGAAAATTTGAAGATAGAATGACAAAATGAGTTTTCAGCTGGGGGAGTTTCACACAGATTAAGTTGTCCCTTTATAAGGGTAATTAGCTAATCAAATAGTCCCTCAACACCAGCAGTTTTATAACACCTGTGTAGCTGCCCACATGTTATATAATGTTTTGCAGATGTAAGTCCTCAAAGGTCTGG
>NW_010326650.1:33330-37351 GCF_000700745.2 Antrostomus carolinensis | reverse complement strand
CTCCTACTGAAGTCTGATATTACTTCTATCTGTTTCTGTGGGAGTGTTGCTGGTTATAACATTTTTGAATTTATTCCACTTTCCTGCCAGGAAAATTGCACTTTATATAAACCTCTATTCTAAATTCCCAACTCCAATTTGAAACTGAAGGATTGTGAGAAAGGTCGTTCACTTCTGTGATGCTCCTAATGCTAGGAAAGCCCAAAAATACTGGAAACATAAGTAGTCAGTTTGCTTATATGAGAGCTCCAGATGATTTATCTATTAAAGGAATTTGGGGCCAAATTCTCAAGTCAATGCTCGTTAGCTAAACAAAGTTGATAGGGGCTTCAAAGTCAGTATTGATTTTGCCTAAGTAAAAACAGCAAGCTCGTCAGGATCTGATAAGCATCTGAATGCCTCAGATTTACAAAAAGAGAAAATTAAGCCACTGAATGTTTAGCTGTTTGTCTATTACAGTATGAAAGGAACCAGATGTTAGGAGAGGAGTCTATGCTATTATGTAGCGCTGGTCAGGTTCACTCTATTTTCTATTTGAAGAAAAACAATTCTGCATGCACAGCAGGGCCATAAAAACATGCAGTGACACATGAATGTGCAGTGAACTTTTTCAAATGTGCACTGACTTTTTGAAATATAAATGTTGGCTACTCAGCAACTGCCTACAGCTCTTATGGCCACTGCTTGGATCTGTGTTTGCTAGTTCACAAAGTGGCTATGGACATCTTTTTCTTATATACAACTTTAAAAAGAAATATATATGCCTGGAAGCCAACATTTGCTACATACATTTTTATTTCTATCCTGATTGTTTTATCATCAATATACACACCAACCAACATTAGCTTCAATGAGAACTACACGCTCTCTAGGAAGGGCTTACAAACTTTCCTGTGTTGCTCACAAGCGACCAGAAGACTCAAGCAACAAAGCAGGAAGAGCCTGCAGTGTCATACTGCCTACCTTGGTTGTGCGTAATGAGACAAGAGACCTAGTCTGAACTACTTCTTTCACAGCCAACTGCTCCTGCCCTCGCTGCCCAGCAGAGTGTATGGCATAGTGTTTATCGCTGCCTGTTCCTCTCAGTACCAGCAGAAGTTCCCAGAAGGAGAAGAAACCCCTGCTCTAATGAGTACAGTTAATTTCTCAATTCTTACACCATTCTTTCCCAGACCTGGTTCTGGTCTTAACCTCCCACACACAGGAAACTCTTTTGACTTGCCTTCTTCTTCTTTCCCTTCTTTCCCCTCCCAGGAGACTCAAAAGGTTGAATAGCAGCTTCTGCTTGGAAGGAAAAAAAAAGTCCCCAGAAAGGCTGAAAGGGACAAGCAGAACCATATCCTTACTTACCCAACCACAGACTCAACAAAGGTGCATACTCTGAAACCTATTGAGTATTTCCAGTCCCTTTTCCCTAACTAACTCCTTTAGAGCACTTGTTCCTCTTACAGGACTAAGCTCTGCCCCAAAGCTCACCTTCACTCTGTGGAGGTGATTTCCTACAATTTCTCAAATTGCATGCTATGATTTCTCAGACCCCAAATTTTACACAGCTCTACTGACTTCATAAGTCTTCATCCCCACCTACAACCTTCTAAAATCTTCCCTCTAAAGCTCTGCTGAGCAATGGCTGCTTTCAGATCCCTAGCGACTGAACTTCCCCTCACATCCTTAGCCTCCCCAAATCCCAGCCTTTATTCTGTTCCTCTCCCACAAGTCTGTGCCACAGTAAAATTGAATTTTGCCTACATTCATGGTATCACTGAGGAGTCAATCCAAAGCTTACTGAAATCACTTGAAACTCTCCCAGAAAGTTAAGGGGTTTTATTTTTTTTTTATTATGCCTTTAGCTTTGATTCTAACCTTCCTGTACTGGGGAGAAGTCAGTAAGTTTGTGCTTTTTTTCTATGCTGTTTTCAAAACCTAGAAGATGAAAGGGAATATGTTGGCAAAATATCAAAATCTAAAAAAAATTAATAAATTTTGATAAGATTCATGAAACTTCACATATGTAATTTGCAGGCACATCAGAATATTAAATCTAAAAATGTATGCTTTTTCTTATTTTTTTCAGCTGTAGCTAAGAGGACAAGGCAGTAAAAGCACACATGTTCACAAGCCATTCAGTATTACTCTATGTGTTTCTCAATAAATATGTTTAGTAACTAAGTAATGGTGTTAAGTAACAAACAACAGGAGAAAGAAAATATGTTTCATATGAGGTTCAAAATGAGAGGGAGAATCAATGAAGCAGAGGAATGGGAGTTACATATGCCTGTCAATCACAGAAAAGACTTAGTTATGAACATGAACAAGGAGGAAAATATTAATTTCTCTTCCCTCTCTGAATATTATTTGAACACAAGCAGCATTCAAAAATTATTCATGTTCTCTAACAGCAGCAAGAAAGTGATTTTTAAAAGCAGACCATAAATGCTTTGCAAAACCAGGTTCAGTTTCTACAGCCACTGGAAGTTGTTGTCACCTGCAAAAATCAGCCAAATCAAAAGGCTGGGCTCTTCCCAAACAACTACAAATCCTAGGGCACAGAGTCATGAGGCTTTCTGACTCTTCAGATGTTGTAAGGGTTCAGTTGCACATTCCTCACAGAGTTGCAGTGTCCTTTTTCTTACTGTTCACAGCAAGTCCAGGAAGCAAACAAAAGAAATGCAAATCTTTCTGGCCAAAAACCAAGCTAAAACCAGGAGAGGAAAATAGCATACCAGTTGCCCAGAGCAACATCTAGCTGATGAATGAAATGATGATGATGGACAACAAACTCATCCCTACTCTCAAGGTAAATTCTCATTCACTAAGTAAGTTAGAAAATCACCAATATCGTTATTACATTTACCTTACCCAGCAGCTGCACTGACCCTGCTGTTATATTTTATTTTGACTACTTTAGTAACCAGTAGTTACTCCTAAGTGTAGGCACAAACATCAAGGGAGAAAAAGCAAGGTGAGACATAGTAAATGGGCTCACAGGATAATTTTATTCAACAGTTGTACAAAGTGGATAGTGAAAATGTTTACAATGTTGACTCTACTTCCTTTGTCCCTTGCCTTGAAATGCAGTGTCTTTCTTGGCATGGGAATGGTGTTGCTAGGACTTTAATTTTGCCTGTAAGAATAAGTTCTGGCATTGGAAAGAATTTGTTTCTGAATTTTTAATACTAATGAACATACATTTATATAACATTCATGATGCCTTGCACTTAGCACTTACAATTCCTTCAGACTCAAAAGCACTTTACAAACAAACAAACATAAAAATGATGTGAAAGGGTCACTCACATCATTCTCCTTAGAATATCTGCTTTCTGGGACAGACCACAGAAGACATTTTGAACAAGAGAAAACTAACATGAGTGAAGTATTATTGTTTGAACTGAATTTGGCCATAAGACATGCAGACAAACACATCTTTCCTTACAGGGAAGGTTGTAGGTGGTGAAAGACCTGCACTGAATATTCCCCAAAAGAGCAACACATACAGAGTCAGGACACCTCAACGCACAGTTGTTCCCGAGCATCATAGTTCAATACTAGGGAATAGCACCAGATGACCGACAACTTGCCTCCCACATTTCCTTCAGTACTGGCCCATTTTCCTCCTGTGGCAATATTTGTACCATGACAGACTTAATCACAAGCACAACACCTCTTCGCATAATTTTGAACTTATTTGGACATAGGTAGATGAAATTCAAGGCAACTTTTAATTGCATGAATAAGCAACATCTCTCTGACAGTTTTGGACTATATTCCAGCTAAAATTAAAAGTACATCTTTTCCTTTTAAGACAAAAAATTATAGCTTATATCCCAAATGCCAGTGTTTTCTTTACCTGCTACTTTGTTCCATGCAGTTTGGGAGCATCTATTGCATTGCTTTCTCTGGGAAGATACTAAATCTCATCTGTAATTTCTGTAATGAAGTATGTGTAAAGGAGCTTGATTTATGCACGCTGCATAAAGAACTCTAGCCAGTTCAATAATTTTTTTCACTGACATACAAA
>NW_010326650.1:0-33306 GCF_000700745.2 Antrostomus carolinensis | reverse complement strand
CCTTGTTTTGCTGTTTTCACTTAATGATTGTCAGGAACAGCTGTGTACATTGCCAATCACCTTCCTAAAAACTTACAGGCCTCCAATGGACAAAACTTCTATTCTCCTGCTAAATTTGTTTTTAATTATATTACAAGTAAGAAAAAAAAAAAAGCCCCAGCTGCTAACACTGACTCAGGAAGGCCAAAAGGAGATGTAGCGCAGACATTGGGAAATATTTTTTTAAAATTCTTATAGTTCATCATGCTTTAGTAACAGATATTTCTGGCTTTGAATGAATTCTGAAATATTCTGAGATGACAGATTACACATTAGACTCTGACTATTATTTTCAGATTTTAATGCCTCAAATTCTGCTTCAAAAACACAGCGTATTAACTCTGTATTTGCAAGTAAATGCTAAGTTATTTGTCATAATAACTTTACAACTTTGTATTTCACCTTGTCTTGCCTTGATTGCTGAAGGTAATAGGGCCTGCTTTATTATGCCCATAAATTGAGTCAATTGACTTATCCTTATATCCTGTTTCCTGAACTTAATGAGAGATTCTGCATCATTAGGAAAACACATCATCCTACAGCAGGATCAAAAGCAAAGGAAGCCTGATAATAAGTCATTTGGATTTCAGAGAATGTTCACAGGCAAACTTTGAGTGTTTTGACCTGAGCTGGCACAAACAACTAGCTTTGTAAGTAAGTTTGCTGATTCCTGTGCTTACTTTGCAGATGGCCCAGAAAACACAAGCAAAACTGAGCATTTTCTGACCATAAGTTGCATTCAGCTGAGGATAAACTCCCTGTGTTTTGTATGAAAAGATAAAAAATTCAGAAGTCCAAACAATCAAAAGAAGAAATCAAAGCAACATATTAAAGGAGCTGCTTCCAATAAAGTCATAGAATTTTTTTCAACTTTAATGTGTTTTCACTATCAACACAAGATGTCTGTTATGTATTACATTACCACCACAATATTTGAATGTAAAGGATCCCATTTTATAATTGAAATAGGACAACAAACCTCTCAAATCCCAGCAAATTGAGTTCATTTGGCATCTGGGCACACAAATAGAGCACTGGTACCACACCTGGGTAAAAAGGACTCAGTGGCACAGAGCAGGTCACAGGAGAATGCAGTCCCTCTGCTTGATTCATCACTGATGTGTCACATGGCATGTGTCACTGTTTTGCTCATGTCAGTACCCACAGTACATTCTGTATTCCCAGCACTGTGACTGGTTTTCTGTGGTTAAATACAAAACACTATCATCCTCATCACCCTGCCCCTGCTCAGAAAATACAAGAAAATAAAAACTGAACTACAATTTTGCAACTGACGCTCAGATATTCTCAATGCATAGGAGTGCTTAGGAAGTTGTCAAAAGGAACTTTCAGTTGTTGATTTTCCACTTGTTGCCATAAAGATGTTTTTATTTACGCACAGCTAAAATCAAAACATAAAATGGGAGTAGGGCCATTTTTTCAAAGCGATGTGCACTGACTGCAGTACACTCTACGGTACTCCATACCTGACAATCCAGTAGTACTTATGCCTGTTAATGATGTATTTTCAACCTTAATTCTGTCTTTGCACTTGCAGGTATACACTAACCCATTATTACAACCTATCTTTTCTAGGAAAGTGATTATTTCTTTTAGAAAATATTATTTATAGTTTGATTTAATTCAGTTATGAAATAAACAATCCCACAGAAGAATAATATTTAAAAAGTTATGTATATTGTCTTGAATTAATCTAAAATCATGAGTAGGAAGGTTTTCCTGCAGTATGGAGTTTTATTGTCAAATGGAAGTTCCAAGGGAATACTTCTGAGACTCAGTGATCCATAATATTTTCCCACAGCAAAGCAAATACAAAAGGATTTTATAGGCATGTTATCAATATGTGGTAGCAATAGAGAAAGTAGAGTTGGATGTCTCATGGAGTGGTGCAGGAGACTCCAATCTGCAGACTAATGACTTCTCTTCAGTATGTGTATATTGACAGAGTAGACCACAATAGTCAATCGTGTCAAGGTCTACTTAGACTCTAGTGCACAGATTCTTTACATTAAAGCTCATAAAACCTCCTGTAGAGTTGTTACAGTCTCTCAATAAAGACTTTGTTTCAGATCAGCCACTGTCCTGCAAAGTTACCATGTTCCAGTGGTCCAGACATATTTAGCATCTATTTAGCTGTTCCATAACACCTCTCAGCTGCGACAGGCTCTGTTCTCCAAGAATTAAGCATTAAAAATACAGACCCTGCAAGTATATTGTGTCTGTTATTCTTTTCGGCACTACATAAGAGAGACAGAAGTTACAAGACAGTGTAAGTGCTCCCTTGGCCACAAATAGCTTCAGTAAAAGATTACAGCTGAGAGAGATGTTGTTCCTAGTTAAATAACAATTAGTAAATATATTAATTTTATGCCCAAATGTTGCATAGTCTTGTTCTTTGACCCATTTAATGGTGCTGTGGTTAAGGTTAATGACAATTTTCCATCATGCAGCACATCCGTCATGCAGATGGCTTCATTTCACTATACAGTTTTATAAGAGCAAAGAATATCCCCTTTTAGGAATGGCCTCAGATCCTGAGTGAATCCGTGCAGATCATTTAGATACAAAAGGTGATTTTTTGGTTTTTAGGTGTTTAGTCTAAAATTAAACAAATACAGGTATCAACAAGCAGGTAAGAGTTAATCTTTGTTTGGAGAGGCTGAGCTTCATATGTATTGGCTGCATCAACTAACCATTGAAGTTAATACTGAGAAAAACAGTTGTAAAATGCCACTGCAGTAATTTATGCACAACAAAATCTGAAAGTTAGGCTCAGATATTTGGCCCTTACAGAACCTTTGTGCAGAAGTTCTCTCTGCTGAACTGCAGAAACAAACTTTTACCTAGAACTACAAAAACCTTTCTGGGATGTCACATATGACCCATCGCTCTTCTGATTAATTCCACTAACTGCAGGACGGGAACCTCAGCTTCAGCCTCTTACTGCTTTCAGGACCATTAAGAGGATGCAAAACCTGGTATTCTCTGGAAAAATGGAGAGCGTTGGCTTTCCCTAGAGGTGGTTAGTGTACCTCCTCTGTGCTTATATATTTGTATGTGGATTGAACAGAAGCCAGTTATTTCTGCAATCGTCATACCAGGAACCTTCAAAAAAAATAAATGTGCTCCCTGCTTGGCATGCCAGAACACTGTGTAAGTTGTGTAAGCCAATTTCACCTGCCTTCATCAAGCCCACTGTTTGTTTATGAGACAGAAGGAAATTGCATGTGCAAGGAAAAAACGGGGTTACATCTATGAATTGTGAACATGAGTTGTGTGCTAAAGCTTCATAAATCAGGCCTTTCTTTATCAGAAATGCCAAACACACTGTATTATCTTTACACTTGTTTCATTTCTTGGAAATACTTTACGGATGTTCAAAGGGTGTGGAAAGGAAGAAACTCTTTCTCTGAAACACTAACATTGGCAGGCATTCAAATTGCTATGTAAACTTACTGTAACCAATTCGAAAAGTCTCTTAGCTAACATTAAGTAGTATTTCATATAATACCTCCCAAAGGGTTCAGAGGAGAAATTTTGATTCAGAAAAACTAAATGACAAGTTTAATTTTTGTACTGAACTCTGAAATAATAAAGTCCGGGATAATTCCTCCTCAAATAGATCTGTGTTATGAAATCCACATCCAGCTTTTGTGAAATTCTTTTTCCTGCACTAACATATTTCTAATTCCTCCCACACTGTCTGACACTTTCTTTGGTTTTATAAATGGCCATGGACAAGGTTGTGCTGGAGAAGATATAACTTTTTCAGACTGCTATGGTCAGGCCTGGAGACTGCTTGAATATTGGAACTGGGCTCCAACCCATAGGGAGCCAAAACACAGAATAACTGGGTAAAGTGTTGACAGTGTTATTAACCAGACCAACCATTATAGTTTAATTAGATAAAGCTTTTTTCAGGGTTTGTCACTTCACTGTTATAGTATGTGATGATACTTGCCTGATACCATAAAAATCTGATGATTTATTAATGAATAATAAGACTCATGAATAGTGAATATTGCCATAATGATAAATACTACTAGCAAAATTAGCAAGGACTACTCGGCTGAGGAGAACTTCCAGTTCTGTTTGATAAATGCGTAAGATTTTTTCTAGAAGCAGGAACTAGGAGCAGAGGGTGGTGGAGCACTGGATCAGGCTCCCCAGAGGGGTGGCCATGGGACCAAGCCTGACAATATTCAAAAAGCATTTCAATGTCATGTACCCTCAGACACATGGTCTGAATCTTGGGATTGTCCTGTGCAGGGACAGGAGTTGGACTCGATGATCCTTGTGGGTCCCTTCCAACTCACAACATTCTATGATTCTATGGAATAACATCCTCTTCTCTCTTTCTATACTGTATATAAAGGTTGCTATAAATGTCACAGTTCACAGAGATGCTCATAAAGTCTATGGAATAACATCCTCTTCTCTCTTTCTACAGGTTGCTACAAATGTCACAGTTCACAGAGATGCTCATAAAATCTACTACCTGTAGTAGTCCTTTCAGAAAAAGTAGTCCTTATTCACAGACAGATTCAGAACTTACAGCAAAGTCAATCTAATTGTTTTGTTTTTATAAATTACTTCTAGCCATTTGCACAGCTTTGTTTTCACCTTTTTCCAACCTAAATGATGCCAAAGAACAGGTTGAGAGTTTCTAGCCACACAGTACAAAGCTTTCACATTAATTACAGGGTACACAAATGTCGCTTTGACTTGACTTAGGTTTTTTTTTTTTCTTAGCCAAAGAGACAGATTTAAATCTCTGTAACATATTCTGGATACCTTCCTTTGGCCTGACTGCCTACAGGAAATAGCTTTTAAATACCAAGAGTGCACTGTAGTTGTCCAAGCTTCAAACACGGATATGAGATTTGTAACAGTTTTTTTCATCTTCTAACATGTGCCAAAGAGGAACACATTGAATAGCTTGAAGCACTGGAAAAGGAGAGAGAATGTGAGTCAGGCAGGGCTTGCATTAGGTCCTGAAGCTATGGGTGAACATTGGCTTTGAAGAACGGTCACTAACTTAAGACTTATACCCTGTTTAAGTAAACATTCAAAACAACTGTACAAAGGACTTCTGTCTCATCACCTTAAACTGCATCCTCTTAGCTACACAGAGGTGTACCTTTCTGTGTGAATTTTCTCTGCTCCATTCAGTACACCTTCTTCTTATGGGAAGACTTCATGTATCTATAGCGGCAGCGTCAACAAAACAACTTTCCACTCCCTGGGAAATGGACAGAAAGGCAGATGGCTCAAAAGGTCACTAGAAGTCCATTCCTGATGCTCTGTTACTATTTCACCTCTCATTAGAGGAGGGAATTAATACTCTGAAATACTGAAGTATTGACAGATTAGTTGCAGACGTTTTATCACTTCATTGGATAGAATAAAGTCTCATCATCATCATCATCATGATCATGGATGCTGCAGTAGTATTAAGTATGCCCAGCACATTTTTTGCCTCCCCTAACTGGAACTACAAAACAATATTACATCTTTTTTTCAAACTGCTGAGAGCATTTGAGGAAGCAAGTTTCCTGCTTGTTAAGTTCCTTACCAATTGTGTGAGGTTACCTTATCTCATAAAATTTTTCATGTTTCCAATTTCTGTGGTTTACTGAAACTTCAGATTGTCAAAAGAAGAAAGCAATATTTGTCAGCAGAAGAGGTGTTCAGAATGCCAAGCTATGGCCATAATAAAGTACCACCCACTACTCCATGCAGCAAGGACAACTACTAGGAGATTATCAGGGGTATTGATTTCAGAGAGTAGGGTGTTGAAATGAGGAAAATGGAGAAGAATGGTAGTTTCTTTTTTCCTTTTTCTTTTTTTAAAGAAAACCTACCATTTTAAATAACCCACTCAGAAACTTTAATTGCAGTCTTGATTTTGGTGGCTGACTTGTGCATGGGATGCTTTTCTTATGCTACTTGGGAAGTAGCATAAAAAGGGTAAGAGCAAGCAAAATATAAGAAAAATAGAGGAATAAATTAAAGAATAGCACCTGTACCAGAAAGGAGTTCAAGGAAGAGAGGAAATTCAAAATAAAAACTTTCTAAATAGTGATGTCCTAACTGGGCTTTATGATGTTCCTAAATAATAGTTTTGCCTCTCCCTCCACAGGACAGACATAGTGAGATAATATTTTTTATAAATGTTCCTAGATGATACTCTTAGTTGTAAGATATTTTAAGTCAAATTCCATTATCTTAAATACGATTTTACAGTATTTCACACTGCTTTTACTTTTAGCACATATATTGATAAAATTTATAAATAACAGAAGAGTATTTTTTCGAAGGAAACATTTGTTTAATTGGTATATAGCGTGTTACCCTCGAAAAGTCAGTCACCTTCTCTGTTTCATGTGAGTCTTGTTAGAAACTCATAGGAGAAAGACATTTTAACAAAAGGACAAAACACATCAGTTAGCAAAGAGGAGAGACGCACTATCCCTTTTCTTCTTAGTTTTTTAAATTTACGGTGTTCCTTTAAAAAACTTTCCGCTCACTGAAGAACACAGGTAGCCAAAGTCTTACCATTTTTCTGTGAAAACTGTGCAAGTATTTATTTAAAGAACTATCATATTTAATCATTAGATAAAGTTTAAAAATGTCACCTGTTTTGTGGTAGGAAATTAAAAAAAAAAAAATCCAGAGAACACTACTGAGCAGACCATCAGCAGAAACCAGCTGCCTGCAATGATGGCAAGCTACACAGAGAATCCCTACAGCAGCTAAACAGACAACCAGCTAGGAAGCAACTTCTGGACAGCAAGCCAGCTGGATTTCTGTTGCTTATCCACCAGGGAGCCAGCTAGATGAACAATAGGCCAGTCACAGTAACCGCACCTCAAAAGCCAAGGAGATGAGGAACAAGGCGGTCAGTGGAAATGGCATTTGAGGAACTAAATAGAAGGAAAGAAAGTCAGTTAGCAAGACACTTGGAAGCTTAGGTGAGCCAGGAGCAAGCCACTCTGTGATCCACACAAACAGCCAGAGAAAGAGCTGGCTACCTATCAAGAGATGGACTGGGTTACTGCGGAGCTTGAGAGCTTGCCAGGTCAAGAGCCTAGAGAGGCTAGAAAGGAGGTCACACAGCTGTTGACAAGCTGCTTGATCGGTGCAAAACCTGGCAAGAAAATAAACACTCACCTCCCCGCTCATTTTCTGTTGATAGCTGTGACAGAATGAACATTCCCGTGGAACGTTTTTGTTCCATCAAACAGGCATCTTTCTATTGGAAAAAATTCTGCAAGCTCTGTTGAAGGAACATTCTGTCTTTCTTCTAAAAATACCTATTGGTCATACAAGATGTTACCCTCCTGGATAACTAACCAGTCTGTAGGACTACTTCAGCTGCCTTCTTCCCAATAATGGAAGAAATGCCTCAGCCAAAATTGAGGCATTGACACAAAAAGTGAAGTTCTGGATTTCAGCTCTATTGACCCTAAAAACTGAGGCACTTTTAAGTAACAGATATGTGAGAGCATATAACAAAATGATGCATTACTACTGGAAAAACAGCCAAAAACAAATGGTAAAGAGCCAAGATACAGGAGTTCACTGCAAACATGTAATTCACTACTTTTTGCATTTTCTCATTTCTAGAATATTATCTGTAAAGAGGCCTAGATTGCATTTTGTTGCAGAGCAGTGAAGATTGAGTTAAAGTAAAAAGTTGTTTTCCACCAACTCTTCAGCAAAAGCAATAGGAACATTTTCTGGCCAAAGTCCAAGGTTTTCATGCTTTCCTGAACCAAACAAGTATACAATGTTAGCAAGGGTGAGAAAACTGTTATGATTATTATTTCTCTAGAAACAGTTGCAGAGAGCTCAGTTAGGTAGTAGTACTTCTAAAACCATACAGATTTCATTGAACTCAGCATCACAACACGTGATAGGTGAGAAAGGAGTCTGGTGAATAAAGACAGCATTATTAAAGATTGCTGAATAGATTGACTGTTACAAAGGCACTCCTGTATTTTTAAGGTAGATATATTTTCCATGCCCTTAGCCAAAAAAATCAGTGGCACTGGGGAGGTGAAAGAAAAAAATATGCTTATCCTTACCTTGGCAAGAAAGGGTGAGCTGTGTTCCAAGCTCATATTTTTTATCCTCATTCTGACAATCACAAACACTTACTTAAGCTGAAATATTGGACCATAGCACAGATTTTAAAATATTACTTTTGAAACTTGAACTCTTGACTCATATTTACATGAGAATTATGATATTCTATCCCTTAATGCTAAGGCTTGCCCATTACACTAATACTGTACTTGTGTTTTTCAGCTGACCATTCTCAGCATAGAGAGTCCCACCACACAATGTCAAATGAGTGATAAATTACTTATCTCTCAGCACCACTATAAGCCATAGCAACAAATAACAGATCTCAAGCTATCCAGTTCCTCATTTTCATGAAGGAATATCAACTTTCTGTTTCTCAATATTAATTTATTTTACAGTTCATCAATTTAATTTGTGTTTCGTCCACTAGTCACTGAGCCCAAATTTTCCTCTTTTTCTTTTATTTTCTTTTTTTCCTCAGCTTCTTGTAGTCTTGAGCCAAAAGTTTTAAACTTTTTATCCACAGCAACCATTGTAGCCTGGATTACATCCAGCCCTTTACTAACATCTGTCAAGTTCATATTTGTGGTTGCAATGGAGTGGAATAGAAAATAAAGATGGATGGCAACGGATTAACCCTAACACTTCTTTATTACACTGTAGCCATTTTACATGTCTCTACTGCACTGAGTCTTACTAAAGTTTCCCTGTGTTATCTTCCCTTACATTCTTTATCACCTAGTAACAGAAGATAAAAATAATTCTTTTCATTTAATGAGGCAAGTGTTAGATCAACACTATCAGTGACACAACTAAGATTCTTAAATCTGAAACACAACCTTTTGCCTGTTGCACATAATTGTGCATCATCTGTTTCAAATACATTGAAGTCCATAAAAGTACCTAAGAGAAAAATATTTCTTTCTGTGAAAAGAATAAAACCCATATATAAAGATTTTATTTTCAAGATTCCAAAAAGTAGTACTGATAATTTTAACTTCTACTGTGAATTCCACCCCAAAATCTTGCTTCCTTTGTAAAAATTAATTTACCTCTATGAGCCAATTCTTATAGACAGGAACTAAGGAAGATGATACTAAACAACCCACACAAGCCAAGCAGAAGCCAGAGCTGACATTTTGCTTGTTTGTCAAACTCAAAGCAAGGAAAGAAGAGCACAGTCCTTTGATGTGCTAATGAAAACTATTTATTGCAACAGCCTGGTTTTTATTTTTATTTTCATGTCTATGTCTGTAAAGTTCCAAGTGCAGCTTTTCATCAGGGAAACTCACTGGTCACTGAATTCAATAGGTGTTTGTACGCAGCCCTTTTACTTAATAAGGAAGAAATCCTTCTTTGAGTACATGGTGTAACTAACTGGGTTTTTTACCTGAAGGAGTCATGAATGTGGGATATTGGAAAACTTGAAAATTCTAGTAGAGTCTCTAAGCTTTATTTTTCACAAAAGCTTTGTAAAAGGAGAGCATTTGCTAAACTTGCACAGGTATGGCACATAAGATGGGCATGACAATAAATTACAGCTGAGCTGTTCACTGACACTGGAAAGAAATAAGCTTGAAATTAAGTTTTTTTTATCGATTATATTCCATTCTGAGCATAAAGGTAGGAAGCAATATAACAACCCAGATCACAGAGTACAACACATGATAAAAAGGTCCCAAGATGATTATTCAAACATACTTTGGTATTTAAAATCGTTGGGTTTCTTCCAAGCTCGGTAAGATACTCTGCCTATTACTTTCATGAAGCAGTTAGAGAATAGAGCTTGGCCTAATGCTCTAAATCAATGTCTGTGAAAGAGAGAAATTTTGTAAATGCTCAAAGTTGTTTTCTCATATAAGTGCCATGGGGAAACAAAGAACTTGATTAGTCAATATGTATGCTAGACTTTCATCTAGAATCAGCTGATTCCTGGAATTTGGCTGGAAGGCAAATTCCTCCTTTACTTTGTTTTTATTTTGTGATTACTGTGTTTGAAATGTAAGTTGCAATGGTGTCCGAAATCTGACAACATACAGTGACAAAAAAGACACTAAAGATGGTCTAATTATTATTTGAAAAAATAGGATAGTAACCAAACAGTACTAAGCCAATAAGGAAGAAAAAGAACATAAAAGAACAAAAAAAAGCTGAATTGTTTTAATTTAATTAATTCTGATAGAAAGATAAAGCAGTTCTGCTTCTCTAGGTTAAAAGCCACTGAAGTAGTTAATAAATTCTGCTCTGATTCAGGCCACATGCTACTTCCCTCATTTCTTGCCAGGAAGTAAATGTCGTGTATTTAAAAGACTGTAAATGAAATGTAGATACTAGTGATGTCATTGACTATTTTTTAAGCATTTGTCCCTATGATACATATATCAAATGGAGAGCTGTTATTCCTAGTGAGGATCAAGCTGACCTTGTTGATGTATTTTTGAAAGTACCAGATAGACAGGCACATCAGTAGAATGTGCAAGATTAGTAGGAAGCTACAAGTAGGACAAGAGATCTGAAGCCTGTGTACTATGCAAAGATTGGGCCACGTGAACTTTTCTTATGCTTGTCGACAGTCTGTTTTCACAGAAAACGAAGTAGAAAGTTCCCCCCAACCCAGGAAGTCATGAACACATAAAAGTAGTTTGTGGTCTCTGTTTACCCACAACACTTGAGACGAGTGCCTCCCCATTCCATTGATGGCCCTCTGCAGAAGTAAAAAGTGAAAAATTTCAGTCACTGGCTATGTCAGCTAACCACCATTGCCTGTGCAACTCCTACTGCCATCAGTATCTAATGAAGCTGTTCTTTGATTGAATTTTAGGAATGGCAAACATGAGAGAGAAAAGTTCCTGAAGAAAACAATGCAGAAGAAATTGTAACACATTTGAAAAAAAAAAAGATTGCTTGTTCTGCGAGATAGAAGCATTCTTCCCCTGTCAGCATGTGAATGTACAGACAGATTGTGTATGCACACATATGCTTGGGCAACAATATCACAGATCCCAAATCTGTATCTTCTGACAAGTTTAAAAGATTCTATTTTAAGTTACAGAAATCAAAGCTCTTCAGCAGTCTGTTCTACCTCAGCCTTCGTGAGTTCTGTCCGAGGCTATGTTGAGGAAGAGAGCAAGGAAAATAACAATTGCTAATGCAGCACCAGTGAGATTTGGAGAAACTCAAGTTGTGGGCCGTAAAGAAACCTATATAGTCTCTGCACTTCTCAGAAACTTTACTAGATCGATTTTAGCACAAATACTAAGTGATCTATCTTTGGAAATTATTTCAGAGCAGAACTGATAATTGTGTCCTTCACCAGTTACATAAAGGCCACTGTTGTAACATGAAGTAGCTTTTTAGAGTCAAAATAATGAAACTGTTCCATCTATTTTTGTGCTTGTATAAATTGATGCTTTCTACATTTTAATGTACTTTAAAAGGTATTCAGATTATTTCATGTGCCATAGCTAAACTGGCTTTTTTTTCCTGAAAGCCTAAGGTAGTACTCACAAGAAAGGAGAGTTTTAGTGACATCTGGCCATCACAACTAGTATATTTCAGCCTCTACCACCTCTCAACAGTGTGGTACCAGTTCTACAGTGACCTCTTGTCCTCAGAAGTATGACTCACTCTAATGAAATGATAGATTTTCATAACTATAAAGCAAGACAAGTTATTAAAGGGGACCTCTTACTGGCCTTCATATCAATGACTCAGCTAATATCTAGCAGCACCTGACTCCCTACACATTCCTTCTTCAGACTGCAGACTTGTTATTCTTTCAGTTATTTGCTGTTTGGAATAAGAATATTTCAGCTGCCCACTATAATCTATTTCATTTGCTATAATAGATGTATATGGTAACTATCACTGGATATGCTTTGGTTGTAAATTGATTAAATTATTCCAAACTTTGGAAAGCCAGCTCTTCATCATTCTCTGCAGAGCATTTTTCTTTTTTATAAAGTTGGGTTATTGCCAGGAAGTCTATCCTCCCTGCAGCATCTGGCCTCCAGGTTCTCTAAACCAAGAACCAGACAGACAGAATTAAAATAAGAAGGCTGCTAATCTTGAAGTTCTCTGCATGTAAGTATAACTTCTTCAGTACATCTCTACCAGCTTCCAAATATGACAGAAAAGAGAACACAGAAAACAGAAAAATTGGAAACAGTTTGTATGCTTTTTAACCAGAACGGGTGTGGCTCGCTGTATAAGCAGTTCAAATAGCAGCAGACAGAAGTTTAACCATAGTCATGAGCCAGACCAAGGGTACACATGGTTACAGGCTGGCACTATTCATAGTTTGCAGTAATGGAGATTGCTCTGTAAATATTTTATCTTGCTAAAAATGCTTCCTGATGCTCTTAGCATCAAATCCTCAACTGAGGGAGACTGCTATCACAGTGATGAAATTCCACCGAGGTGTAATTTCCAGCACTGTTGTCTGTAATTCCTCTGCTGACTTTCCTATTGCTACCAGGCA
Source organism: Antrostomus carolinensis (assembly GCF_000700745.2). Lineage (NCBI taxonomy): Eukaryota > Metazoa > Chordata > Aves > Caprimulgiformes > Caprimulgidae > Antrostomus > Antrostomus carolinensis. The sequence continues at coordinate 20,675 of NW_010326650.1, read as the reverse complement.
GTGTCAGGCCAGTTAAAAAAAAAAAACAACAAACCAGGCACAAGGTGAGAAATTAAAGTCAATGAATATTCAGAACATGCCCCACTATTCTGCCAAAACACTTGGTGAAGCAAGACAACAATTATTCATCAAAGTTATGTCCCATTTTGGCAGAGAGGGCTTTTGTTTTATGTAGTTATTTTAATGGAATAATTTTAACTTTAAGAGGTACTTAACTTCACACATAGAATGACTGAAGTTGGAAAGGACCTTTGGAGATCATCTTGTCCTCAAGCTCAAGCTCCTCTGTCTGCTCAAGCAAAGTCACCTACAGCAGGTTGCCCAGGACCATGTCCAGAGAGCTTCTGAGTATCTCCAAGGAGGGAGACTCCACAACCTCCCTGGGCAACCTGTGCCAGTGCTCAGTCACTCACACATTCAAATAAAACCTCTTGTCTCCTGGGCTCCTGTTTGTGCCCATTGTTTCTTGTCCTGTCACTAGATACCACTGAAAAGAGCCTAGCTCCATCTCTACACCTTCCCTTCAGATATTTATATTATACTGCTGAAATTCCCCCAAGCCTTCTTTTCTCTAGCCTAAACAGTTCCTGCTCTCTCAGCCTTTCCTCCAGTCCCATCTTAGTGGCCCTTTGCTAGACTCTCTCCAGTATGTCCATGTCTCTCTTGTACCGGAGAGCCCAGAACGGGACAAAGTACTCCAGGTGTGGCCTCATCAGAGCTGAGTAGAGAGGAAGGATCATCTCCCTTGACCTGCTGGTAACACACCTTCTAATGCAGCCCACGACACCCTTAGCCTTCTTCACTGCAAGGGCACATTGCTGGCTCATGTTCAACTTGGTGTCCACCAGGATCCCCAGGTTCTTTTCTGAAAAGCTGTTTTCCAGCTGGCCAGCCCCTGGCATGTACTGGTGCTTGGGGTTATTCCTACCCAGGTGCAGGACTTCGCACCTCCCTATTTTGAACTTCATGAGGTTCCTGTTAGCCCATTTCTCCAGCCTGCTGAGGTGTCTCTGAGAGGTCACAATACAACCCTCTGCTCTATCAGCCACTCCTCCCTGTTTGGTGTCATCAGCAAACTTGCTGAGGGTACACTCAGCCTCATAATCCAAACCATTAAAGGCGACATTCAACAGTATTTGGCCCATTATTGACTCCTGGGATACATTGCTAATTATCGGCCTCCAGCTGGACTTCATGTTTCTGATCAACACCCTCTGAGCTCAGCCTTAAGTTCCTATTTACGTATGAACTAGATCCTGTTACTAAAGACATGATCTAAATAACTTTGGAGGTAGGCAGGATCTTTCTTCTGCAGAACCATGCAAAACAGAGCAACAGTCATAAATCACTGAAAAATAAAATTTACTAAATCCTCTGAGTAGTGCACAAGTTTGCTTATTAGTGTTATGAGATATGATGACAAAGGTATAAAAGACAATGATGCATCACCAGTGATGCATTTTTAGTCTGATAAAGTGATTTGTCTTTCTTGCATGAATTTTAAAATTTGCTACAGATCATTTCACTAAAATGCAAATAGCACTTTGGGAATAAATCTAATAGACACTTTTTTGCAACCATAAAAACTGGTTAAAATCCATTTTCAGTTAGATGCAAGTAACTTGGGGGGCTTTCAGATTTCAAAATAACACTTAAGAAGCATGTTATTAGGAGTCACAAATTCATAAAATGTCTTATTAAAATGAAATTCTTATTAATTACAATTTTTTAAAAATAATATTGGTAAAATTTAAAATATATCTATTAAAATTAAAGGTATCTCGATTTAGTTGCTTACATACTTCCCAAAATCGTATTTCTATCTTGTCATTAGAACAAGACTCTCATATTCATCGAGATTCTACCTCCACAAATGACATCTGGTAATCAGTTCTTCTGTAGTGAAAGAATGAGTTAGCATGCAGCCAAAATGTAACATGTGAAGTGTTTCATTCTGCAGCGCAAATGAACTCAAACTGACCCAGTGGTGCTGAAACGAAAATTTACAGCTTCCAATCAGAGTGGGATTAGCGCACACTGTGTGCTAAGCTCTGTTGCTGAGTTTACAGTTAAGACCTGAAACATTCACAGTTTTAAGATTTACCTTTGGATTGAGTTGAATTTCACATATAACTTGCATGCCAATAAATATTTATGAAAAGTTTAGTTAATTGGCTGCCTGGTCAAAAGAAAGCAAATGACAATAATTATGAGCAGCCAAAACACCAGAAAGTAATGTGATGATAAACAATTAAACCGTGCATCTCCTTCCCTCTCATACCAGTGGAAAATGGGCCAGAATCTCTGCATTTATTCACTTAAAATTACTACAGCAGGAAATGCAATTTGCAATAGGCTTTGCTTCAAGCAATAAATAAAAGAAACATTTCACAGCTTAGAAACATTTCACATCTACAGCAAAGATCAGGAGGCTATACAAAAAGCATTACTTAGTGAAATTTCTCTCTTCACTGCTTGTGGCAGAGGGGAAAAGAATTACTTCTGTTGCATCACAACACCTAATGTTTTCTTAGTGAAGCAGAAATGGCAAATTCATTTTTTTAAGATGCAAGTAACATTCTCCTCAGTGTTACGGAGTTCTGTTTAACTAGTAATGGTCGTTTTGCATAGGCCTTTTCCTACTAGATTAACGTAAATATTTTTTGCAAATGTATTGTTCTGTAAATCTTTTACACACAAACATATGAACACACACCTGAAAAATATTTGAGACTGCAATCATTATCAAGGAATACAGGCCTTAGGAAAGAAGACTTTTACTGTCCCTTGTAGAGGCAGGTTCCTTACCTTTAAGCCAGATATTACAGGACAGTATGATCCCAACACATATGTTAATATTCTCCTCCTGACTTGAACAGAACTTATCCTTAACTTCTGACCTTCCTAAGAGTCCAAAAGCAACGTCAAAACCAAAAACAAGTCCAAAACAGTTCATCACCATGGTTGCTTTCAAGTATCTCCACACTACAGGGAACTTCATTCATAAAACTGAGTGCACTCATTCATGTTCCATTTTAATAGACAGTTACATATGAAATGGAAGGCATTAGATATTACTAGTAACACTAATGAAGTTTTTTTGGGTTGATACATATAAAAAACAAAAAAAATTATCAGTGACTCGAGTATAAAATCAAATTCAGGAACAACATGGTACTGTCACTCATTTGTTTCTATGCCGCATGAAACTTTAATTCTTCTCAGTTACATAAAGAGCAGTAACAGGTTCTGATGACTGTGATTCTTTCTTAAAACTCCATCCTTAGAGTGAATACCACTTTCCATGATTGTCATATCTTCTCTTCACTAAGAGGAGTATTTCATTAATTTGAGCAGTATCGTTTTAATTAAATACTTTCCCACAAAAATCTTGCCAAATGGAATTCCATTTTCCTCATTTCCTGTATCTTTAACAAAGAAAACTGCACTCATTTCTAAGGCCTCTTATTTGATTAGCACAAAACTACTGAAAGTGTAAGACACAAAAAAATTATTTGCTGCTACATAATTACCAGCACAAGTAAGTTCAGGTTAAGTTTGGTTATGACATTCATTGTTTTTCTTGCTATCCCTAATAGCCCACAGGTGTCTATACCATATCCTCTTTAATATTTATTTTCTCATATTATGCTATTTTAAGATATATTTCCTTTCAACTAGTTTCCCCATTCATTCAAATCTCATAAAAAATGTTGGAAAACACACCACCCACTTAAGTACTTTAATGGAGGCGGTATTTTGAGGAGAGTGATTGGGCAGGACCAGAATTAACACACATAAGGGGGTTTTGTTACCAATTTTGTCATAGGTTTCTTTCCATTTGAGCAAGTAATTTACTACTCTGTGCTAAAAACTGCAACATCTATAAACAGATAAAACAACAAATTATGAAGTGAGCCTTGAACCCTCATTTGTATTCAAATGTTCAGCAGTAGACACAATGGAAATACTCAGGCATGTGAAAACCATACAAGGTGCTTAAAGATTATCATATGAAATATAAAATGTGCAAATTATTCATATTCTGTTACTACTGTCTTTCTATAAATTTTACTGTAGTTCAGGCACAAGTCATCAGAGTCAATGAGGAATCACCAGGGGAAATGGTCTGTGGTCAAACTAGATAATCATAACCATTTCTTTTAGCCTTAAAACTCTATGAATCCATTTTAAAGCTATTATCAAGCTGGAGAGTTACATTAAAACCTCATGACTAATAAACACAAATACATCTTTTTAATTCTTTTTTAATACATTGTAACTGGTTATGTACTAAAGAAATCCAAAATTAATACTAGCTGAAATAAACAAATCTACAAATCAAAAATTTAGATGTTTTGTCATGTTTTCAAAGCAATTTCTTCCCATATGAAATGTATTCCACATAGCAAAACTCAGCACTCTTAAATTTTATGTGCATTGTCTTCTGTTCTCAAAGCTTTTTGCTTTCCTTTTTACTTACATCATGATCATTTTACAGAGTGGAATGAACAGGGTTCAATTACTGATTCCTATGGGAAGTGGCTTCTATTCAACTGTGAACAAGTAATAACTCTGGCTAGCCTGATTTGTGGTGAGTCTGCCTTTTCTTTTTTAACCATTTATTTATGCACAGCATTTGAGTAGTGGGCCTTTACCAGACCTCTATATGGGTACCTTGAATTCTTGTTCTTGCAAGTTTAATCAACACCATGTCATGTGGAATCAAATTCCTTTTAAAAGGATCTAAATAAACACCACTATTTAATTGTTCATATTATCAGACAAGCAATTCTGCTCATCTAATAAGAAGTGTGTATCTGCGGTCCTACCCTCTTCACTAGGTTAATGGTGATTCAATATATTTAGAGCTGGAAGCTACTTCTCTAAGCTTGAGCATTTGAATGAAAAATGGGCAACTCAGCTACATCTCCCTTGGCAAAACAATCCATTTAATCAGTGTTATAGTTTGTATCTAGATAGTAGGTTTTAATCGGGGTATCTATCTACTAATTCTCAACAGGAGGAAGTAGCAGGAGTAGGGAAGGGAGTGAGATTCATTGTATCATTGCTGAGTCAGTTTCTTTCCTGAAACTATCCATCATAGCAGGAGAAGCAGCAGGCAGACGCACACTTACTTCAGAGGAGATTACTTTTTCCCCTGGGTATTCTAGCATTGGATCCAGACAACATCTGTTCCACCACTCCAAAAAAGGCTCCGTATCTTCTTTTGTTTCCTTCTGTATAAACATGAAAGTACTGCAGTCTATGATGTGGCTATATCCTCTAAAAGACATTATGGGCTTGGCACTGAAATTACGGGTTTCAGTGAGAAGTGGAACAAAAGTCACATGACTTATACAGGCAGTTTGGTTAAATTAATACAATGGTGTCTCCTTGTCTTGTATAAATACAGAGTAGACTTGTGAATAAGGGCTTTTAGGACTGGTGTTTTCTTTTGAAAGTCATTCTACTGTATCCACCGCCACTGATCTACCATTGAATCAGGGTATGCTATGCAGTGACACAGTTATCAGCAAACATACAGCTGCACACACACACATTCATGCACCACGTTATTATACAATTCTCTGATATTGTAACAAACATAAAAAAATTTAAAAGCAACAATTTTAAAGTTACTTGCTCCATCCAGACAATTTTTTTTCATCTAAACCTTAGTTTCATTCAGTCATCACTCCATGGAAGTTCTTGTCTCTTCCTATTATGTCTGAAGAGACAGTGTAAGTACCACATTTTTACAAAAGTGCCTGAAGTGAAACAGTGTGAATCCTGTCCAAACAGAACAAAAAGGCAAGGATTTGGCCTTCTGGCCATTAGCTAAAGAAAGGTAAATCTATTACTTAATAAAATATTTATAGGACAATAAACTGTTAAGTGGAAGAATTCAGCTGAATTTTATGAAAGATGCTTCCTAAAGCTTTGTATTCTAGGATTTTTGAAAACAAAGTTTCTTAAAATACATTCCTGACATCATGTATTTCATACAGGTTTTTTTGTTGCATGTTGCAGCAAAAATGATTTTGTAAATTCAGAATAGTATTTTGATCTGCAACATGTAAAATTTAACAAATAAACGGGAGGAACAAAAAAGTCCAAGAGAATAAAATACAGTGGTTTTCTGTGGTTTTCCTCTTTGTTTTCATACTGCCATTTTGTCCCAGAGATATAAAATAATTTAACTTAATTTAAAAATGTTGAAACTATATGTTGAAGTGATCATTTCAAACAGATTCTACTCATTGTAGAACATTCCTCTAAACACTCCTTGATAGCTTTTATTCAACGTCAGGACCATTGTTACCAGAAGTCCTCATCCGCATACAATCTCACAGCAGCAACATATACAGTCTATGCTCACACATTAATGACTGGGTCTTCTTGAAGTGGTTAGACACCTGTGACACAGGGACACTTAGGGCCTTCTTCTCCGAACTTGCCCGGACTGAGCAGCTAAGTCAATGAAGAGCATTACAAGAGTAAGAGTTTGCTGGATCAGATTATAAAATTGACCAAGACTAAAGAAAACTGCACAGGCAGTGCAGAGAGGCCAAAAATCATGGTTGTTTAGAAATGGTTGAAAAATTCCAATTGAAAATTTATTTGATACCTTTTTACTTCTAAATAAAAGAATTAAGCATAGTAAGAAAGTATGGAAACAGTGACTAATAATGGGCTACTTTTCCTTCCGTAATAATAATGCCCAATGTATACATTCATACTTCAGCAAAATATGAAAGCTTATTTGAAGTCAATGGAATTGCTTAAATTGCAATTTTAAGCACACCTTTATGAATGCTGTTAAAGAAGCACAAATGTTTAGGATCATACCATCATAGATTAAATAAATTACAATAATGTTATATGCGTAGGTGTGTTTGCATGTATACGCATGCACATGTGTGTAAACACACTTGTATATTTATACATATATATATATGTAAGCTTACACAACTTCCAATTATAGGACATAAAAGCACTTTGAAGACAATATTTAGAACCACGATAAGTCTGTGGACTAAGTATTATTCCCATTGTGAATATGTTGATTTTTGAGTTTCACTGGAAAATACTCAGTAGGAATGCTTGCTGTTTTCAGGGCAGGTCATAGGAATAGCTAAGGCAGGTCAAAACAAAGGTAGCCGCATATCCTGTTTTCACAAAAGCCAATAGTAAGTGCCTAGGGAAGAGTATTAAACCCAAGCAATTACACAGCAATCCTCTCCCTGGACATTCTTCCAGCTCCTAGCAAGGGGAGATCGTGGGAGCGATTTCCTGAACTACAGGTAATATCTGTGTTTAGTCATCCTTGATGGATTTTTCTTCCACATATTTATCTAACTGCTGTCTAAACCAAGGTAAAATTTAGCTTTCACAACATCCAGTGACAAAAATTTTCACAGCTCAATTAAACTTTTTGGAAATATATTGCTCTTGTTTTAAGTCTGTCACCTTGTACCTCAGTTTCATGGCTCCTCATTTTTGCATTAGAAGAAACAATCAACCCCTATTCCTCTTCTCTCTGCCTCTCAAGATTTTACAGGCATCTGTCTTATTTCCCTTCATTACCTGTTTTCCTAGCTGAAGAACCCTAATCTATTTAGTCACCTCTTTTATTGTCATTGTCTGATTTTATTACTTGTCTGGTTCTACTGTGTGCATTTTATCTGAAGGCGTCATAGTTTTCAAGTAGGTATTTAAGATATAACTGCATGATGGTTTTAACAACAGTTGATTCCTGTTCCTTTCCTAATGATTCCTAATATTTTATTAAATTTTACCATTACCCAGCATCCTAACAGAACTAGCTATCATAAGTCTCTTGAATGGTAATAATCAATTCAAAGATCATCCCTGCATATATAAAACTGGAAATGCTTTTTTCCCACGTTAGTTGCTTTACTTTTATCAGCACTTAATTTTATCTGCCATCGTATAGCCCAGTCTTTCAATACCATGTAACCTTTTACTAAGAGATTTCACTTTTAGCAGCATGAGATAGCCCAGTCTTTCAATACCATGTAACCTTTCACTTTTAGCAGCATGACTAGCACCATAACATAGCACTACAGATAAATAAGCAGGGGCAATACATGAAGAATTTTCATGTACATAGAGAGATCGGGCATATGAAAATGAATAATCAAGTCCAAGTTAGATACAGGTATCAGGATTTGAGTATGCCAGTTATGGAATCTCAGATTATTCTCAAAAACCCTGATTATATTTCTCAAGACCAAGCCCTTTATTGTTTGTTGACTTTTGACAGACAAGGAAACTGCTTCAGATAGTGCCTGCTTTAGCTGATCAGCATAATGTAACATAAGCCTTTGTAAAACCTAATTGATTTATATTCGTAGAAGCAGATCCTGATACAGACAGGTTTCCTAGATTCTCTTTTCCCCACAAACACATTCAGTATTAAAACAATTAATAATTTCAAATATTTATAGCCAATTTCTAACTAAGTTATCAAAATGCTTAATCAGTTTCTGAGGATCTGTTACATGGTCCACATCTCATGTGAGATCACACAAGTATTTTTTTTTAATAAATGGATATGGATATAATATACTGCTGGGCTTTCTTCCACAGAATTTTAAATTTTCTAGATAATACAACCTCAAATGGGATTTAAAAAATCCTGATACTAACTTGTTTCTGGTTGTTGAGTTGTTTTCTGGTTTGAAGTTTTTTGGTGGTGGTTTGGTTTGGGTTTTTTTTTAAAAAAGGAAATATTCAGTAATTGAAGGCAATATTCAGGAAGAGCACATTCCAGATTCACAGTTTTTTATCTGATACAAACACCCACATCATAAATCTGATCTTATAAACACAATGGGAAAAACATCAGATTAAACTTCAGTAGCATTTTCCTTGTTTTCTTAGATTTCCTAAAGAAAGATAAATTACTTTTGCATAACAGTATTTAAATCAAAGCCCATTATTGTCAGACTTCCCCCAGAAATAAGCTGCTCAGCCTATTGTTTTCAATATCCTATGACTATTTTCTTTTTCCCGTAAAATTAAAATGTTCAGGAAGTGGTCTCACTGATTCAGTAAGTGGTTTCTTTCCCCTACAAATCAGTGTTGAAATAATGTTTCAGCGATGCTAGGAAAGCATTAGGCTGATGATGATACCATGAAGTTGCTACTGATTGGAAGCACTTCAAAATCAAAGAAAAGAAACTATTGATTTCGAAGGCCTTGTATCAGGTTCCAAAATAATTCCAACTTCCATAACATTTTAGCGTCTACACTGCAACACAAATAACGTATAGTTCTGTATATATCTGCTTTTATGCCAGCTCAAAAATGTGTCATTTACTACTGACATTAGCTGGTCACTAGCGTACCTACAGACTTCAACACTACTGGCAGTTTAAGGATTTCAAAGGTGACTACAAAGGTGAACCATTCTCTGCTTAAATTTTCTGTATACCATACAGCACTATTTAAATGGGCATAAAAATAAAACGAAAACCTGACCCACTACGTGGTGCCCCAAGGTGCTCCTTGTTTCTCAAACATATGTTCTTGACAGTCCAAGACAGTTAATTATGGATTCTGATTCTCTGTTATTATTTTTCTCAGAAAAGCAACAGAAACTTAAAATAAATATGATCGCTTCACTTAACACTGAATTTATCATTTACGTTACAGAAAAAAAGGAGTAGTTTACTTTTTAGCAAATGTTGTACTGTAACCATTAAAAAAGATAGTAGGGGGAGGGGAAGACTGCTAGAGCACCAGTATTAGAAACACGACATTAGGGCTAATGAATGCATTTTGCAAGTATATGCTATTGGCTTTCCCTTTAAAAAAATCAATACAGCAATCCAGGTGAATATTTTCTAACATAACTACCTTTTGACCTTGTATTTTTCATTTTCTAAAGGTTAAGTCAGAGTGTAAAAAGCCACCTTCATAACACAAAGTGTTTTTTTTCTTTTGCTTCCTGAAAGGAGTATGTGTGCAGAGCATTTATAGAAGAGGTACCACCTAAAGTCACAATACAAAAGGACTTTTAGTGAACCTTGCCACTTGATGACGTCAAATCTCCAATAATTGCATGTTTAATCACTTAAGTTTGCTTTGATATCATCATAATCAGATGATATGGTCAAAGGGGAAATAATTAGCATCTTAACTGATAAGGGTACAATGCTAAAACAGTAGAAAGCTATGAAATGGGACTGGATTCAAGCTGAGAATTGTGTTACTGTGGAAGTGTAGTGATCTCTAGAGACTACTCCTCAATTGAAAATTATCTTCCTGTTTATAAATATACACCACTTGAGGCTGGGTTGTTGGGGTTTTTTTGTTCAAAGTTATTATCTTTTGAAAATTATCTTGGCTCCCAGGAGTTACTGGACTTATTTAAGATGACAGCTTTATCTTTAAATTGAAACCCAAACCCATTTGCAATTACATAGTTTTATTCCCTTTCTGACTTCAACAATTAAAAACAGAAACATAGGCATTTCATTGAGATTATTTAGAATTTTAATCCTACAGTACCAAGGCATCAGTTTGCTAGGAAAACAAATCTTATTATGGGAAACTTGAGTGTTAACTGCCAGGAAATATCCAATTTTACATCACAGCTGTTGACAATTTGCTTTAAAAATACAGCAAAAGAAAAATTACCATTACTTATCTGTAAAGATGTTCTATGACCTTCCATTAAAAACAGTGCAGTGATCACTGAAAAAAAAATATTGGATGCCATTGGTCAGATTCTGAGCCTAGTTACAGAGGCTGACTGTACGGGCTGTATAGGCGTATGCTTAAATATAACATAATAATAATATCCTTTTATTCTTGCTCAAATAAAAGCAAGAATAACAGTTGTGCAGTCATTTGCTCCCGACATTTCTACCATTTCTCCAAAAATAGTGCATCTTAGACAATTATCAATCCAAGTAACTACAGGTGCATAAGGTTGCAGACAGAATAAATGAAAGACTGTTCTGTGATTTAGATAGAATGAAGAAATGGGGGTTCAGGTCTTAAGAAAAGCATGTGCACACAAATACATTTGCTGCACATATAACTTGTGCCTGACAAAAATGTTCTGTTATAAATTAAAATAAGGTGTTGAAGTAGTGTAATCTGGATTGGCAGTGTGTATGAGAGACAGGGCTGATCCAAGTCGTCTCTATACTCAGCAAACTCAGAAGTTTACCCTCCTTCAAACTCCCCAGAGAACAACACAAGCCTTTAAAGCAGGGAGAATTTTTAGTGTCTTGTAAAGAGGTGAAAGGATCCTGTTCTCACAAACATTCAAAACCTTGATAAAAAAGAGTGCACGTGCTGCATTCAGAGAATTAATTGCATATTATTAACGCTTCATAGAACACCTACTGGAAAAATGCCCAATGGAAATGTTGCTTTTGATTTTTAGCTGTTAATATTTTTTCCACAAGACTCTATTTTCTTCATATTCACACACTTAATAACAGCAGTGAATCAAATTCAACACCAATTTGCATCCTGCACCGATCTACTGAATTGAATGGCCCAGTTCCAGACCTGTTGTAACTGAATGTGGCCAGCAGAGTTCCATATATTTCCATCAAGACTAGATTCAACCATTAGTCTATAAACAGCTCCTGCAAAATACATTCATACAACATTTAGTCACTACAAATTGCCAGATAAAAATAACTGTTTGACCCAAGTGTCCTTTGTGGATTAAGTTTTGGATAGAAACATTTCCTCCCATTCTGTTTGTGATTGACTGAAATAAATAGATTTTATAGTTTGTGTATGCATGCAGAAAACTAATTAAACAGAAGCCAAATAGAAATAAAATCTACAGGCTGTTCCAAACCACCACCAACATTGATTTCATCAACAATTAACAGTTCTCATGAGAGTCTCCAGGTAGCAGCCAAGATGATAAAACTTGGTACACAAGGCACAGAACCATCTGACTGTTATTCAAAGAAAAATATCATCCTCAACAGCCAAACAAGACTTTAAGCTTGCAAGTTCTACATAAATGTAATTAAAGCAAAAGTCATTCTAATACCTAAGAGCATCCCAATAAGCAGAGAGAACAAGAATTTCAAGTGGCAACAAGATAAGATGATGAAGACTGAAAGAAAAGAACTTCAGATAAATTGTTTCACAGGATCCCCATGTGACTGCGTATTTTGGAGCTGTTCTGTGCCAGAATTTTTATAGAATACTTTTTAGATTCCACTGCTTCATTTGCTGCAGAAGGTAGAAGGGTGCAGGTGTGTTCTTAATGTGGAGTTCAGTGAAAATTAATGTGCAATGGAACTTTGGCATTTAGGAGTCCAGCCACTACGATTGTCACTATCCTTTATTTTAGCGAGTCAGACTGAATGTGACAGAATTCAGTCTGATATTTCCAGAAATACCTTTGGGACCTCATAAGTCTCCTCAAATCACATTCTTTACTTCATATGCTTGCAGTCAGTCATGAAACAAATTACCACTTTGATGATGCCTATGTTGTTGTTTCATAAAGCTTTCCTATAATGTTTGGCCTTTCTCACTTCAGACCTTTTTATTTTCTTTGCCACAACCAGAAATAGTTACATCATGTGGGCTAAGCTATGTAAGCAAAAGAATTAAAAGTTAGTAAAACCAGAATGGATTATTTCTTGAATAAGACAGTTGAAACCTGCCCTAAAGAATTAGATGCTATCACTGATTTACCAAGTCCTTATACAATGGGCAAGCCACTCAAAATAATTTCTTTGTAAGTGATCACCAAATGTGTGTTCTTTATGCACAACAGGAGTTATTGAAATCAATGTAAACAGTGCTTTGAATGTGCTACTATATTACTGAATACTGTGCTGTTATAGAATGAAGTGCTATTAAACCAGATACTCGGAAAAAACAAGCCAGTACTGTTAAGATGTGCTCCTAGAATTTAGATTCTTTTGATTCTTGTTTCTATGTGCCTCCATTTTGCACCTGTAAAACTGAGATAATGGCACTTTGTCTCCCAAAAGCTTGTTTAAAATAAATTAATTATTATGAAGAACACCAAAGTGATAGCAAAGACCACTGTATAAAGCTCAGGAGGGAATCAATGTTCATATAAAAAATCCTAGTAATGTGCTGCAAAGTGTGCCTATTGAACAACAAGAAGAAACTAAAATTGCTTATTAGCCGAGTGTAAATGAACTATAACTTAGAGTAGGCTGTTAAAAGGGCAAGAAAATGTCCAGGAGCTGGGATGATAGTACAAAACCACCCTGTGAGGAGACACACCTCGGGAATGTAAGGATCACAGACTGCAACCTTTCTGCTTTTCTTTTCAAAGGCAAACACTTAAAACTCAAGTGAAAACTGAAAGAATACACATGCAAAGCTTTTATATTTCCAATCAAGAAAACACCACATACAAGATCACTTCGCCTTTCAGTAGAACGACTTCTTAGAGATGCAACTTCCAGCTGCGCATTTTTTCAAACTAGTCTCTTTTCCCTGTTTTCTACATATGCATTTCTACAAAATATTGGCTACTAACCAAATCTGACACTTGGATAAGATTTCTACTTATTCTTGAAAACTTGCCAGAAAAACTGAAGCCAGGGGAAAATTTACTTCAGAACTGAATACTGCCTGTAGGAGTTGGTGTTAAGCAACTAAAGATTTTCCCATGCATAACTCTAACAGTTTTAAGTACCCTTTGTATCAACTTGCTAAAAAAGTAATTAACTTCTAAAGAACCTCTTATGTGACAGTGAAGTTGAGGTTTTAGTTGGGAGAATCTAGAATCTTGTACTACATCTAGTACAAAAAAGGGAAATCTTGTCTTCCCTCTTCCCCCCTCAACCTTGCACATGTCCCTTCTTCCTTCCCTCAGCTCTTGCATCTGTCTGAGTGATCCCACCTCCCCCTTCCTATCAGCTCTGGTGCTTACTTACTTGATGCCTCAGCAAGGCCATCTAACTCACTATCAGCAACACCCAATTCCTCACCAAAAACCATCCTTAGTTACAAAGACACAGGGAATGAGTATTTCAACTGCCACAAACTAAGCAGTAGAAAAGCACATTGAAGCGGGGAGAGGAGAAGCTGACATGGGGCACAGATTTTGACAGTGGTGAGCTGGTATGTCAGGTCCCGCTTTGCCTCTGTTTCATTGGTATTAACAGCAGGGTTGATAATATCAGTCTCCCCTTGCTGTTAGGCATGCGGTCACCCTTCATCATTTTGTCTGCACTGGTGAAATATTATAATATATGAATGCAAATTTAATTATTTTATTATTAAATGTATTAATAATTCAGATCAAAACTAAAAGAAGCTTAAAACCAAGCTCTAGGAGAAAGAAAACGTTGTGGAGCAGGGATTGGCTTCTGTTTTTTGTGTTGTGGTTTTTGGTTTTGGTTTTTTTTCCAGGAAAGTCCACAGCAAAACTCCCGTTTCTTCAAAAGAGTTACGGCTTTCTTTGTACCAGCAACTGTGTTACAGTCTTTACCAATAAGCAGCCAAAGGTCCTCCCACAACTTCAGGAAAATCCATTTCCTGTAGCAGAGGACTCAGTAAGAAAGCAGTGGGGGCAGCAAGCAAGTGCTTTAACATCAGTATTAACCCTGTTCCTCATCTTACTCGAAAGTGTTCTCTCTAAGACTTCACAGCAATGAGTATTTTCCTTTTCTTTAATATCTGAATTTCTAGAAATCATTCTATTTTGTATTAAGATTGTATCCAACTTCCATTAGCCTAGACATTTTTCAGAAACAATCATAACTGTTTATTATAATTGCATATATATATTTATTTTTTAAATTATAATTTTGTATTTTATACATATATTTTTATAGGTTATATACAAATATATAAACAAAACTAATTCAACAAATACTTAAGACTATTTCTAAAATCTAGACACTTATTTAGGACAAGAAATAATGAGCTGCATTGCTTAAAAGGCTCCTACAATACAACAGACAACAGTTTCATTAAATGTTGCCTCCAGTGACTAAACAATCTGCAGATAAGTCTAGTCATTTCCTAGCTCTCGACTTCGAAGCTATGAGCAGAGCTTCCCAGTCACGCAGAGCCATACGGGTTTTTTTAACCAAATACAGTGTGAAAATGGGTGTCACAAAACATTACTGAATGAATCAGCAAATTCCTGTATTCCAGTAACAGAGCTAGAGCGGTAAAACAGGCAGCATAAACAGAAAAAGGTGTTGCTGTCTATGATCAGTGGGAGAAAGCACAGAAAAATAATTTAGCTAATACAGCTCTTTGAAAACCATAGGAAATTGCATATTGCAAATTACTACTGGCCTTAAATTCTTAGGGTTTTCTCCTCACTGCTAAAATGGACTGCTGCCATTGTTTGGGTGGGGGCTGCTTTGGGTAATTAATCCATGTTAACTATACTAAAAAAATATATAATGTAGGTAAAGTGCTTCATTTTTTTTAATCAAGAAAACTAGGTACGGACAGCAAAAAAATTCTGACATCACTTAATTCACCTCGTGCTTTGTTTGCCTCGTTTCTCTCAGGGTCTTTCATGCCTTTTCTCAGCAGCAGATATGAGACAAAATGTGTATGATGTTCAATGAACAAATCAGATGTGTTTCAGTTGCTAAAGCTCCTGAGTGAATGAGTCAACACACAAAACAGAAAACAAACGCCAAACAGCACAGAGAAGCGTACAAGGAAAACACCATCTGCACCTGAAGCAGCTGGTGCGCTCACAGCACCACATGACTCAAATACTACTGGAAAAAAATCACTAGAAATTATCATGTCACAAACAGAAGCAAGCACTGAATGGAGCTCAGTCATCATTGTATGAAGGAGACTTCTGAATACTCTTCAGTTGTGTTTTGCTGTCTTTCAGTATGCTGGTTACTCAATGCGATATACGGGAAAGCCATAGGGCATGAAGGCTACAACAACAACCAGGCGTTTTGAAAGTCTATTCACAGATTCTTTAAGAGGAAGATCTCTGTGTCAGTGCTGTTTGCATAATTAGCATGTAGCATAAGGACACAGTGCTGTGGAACTCTGACTCTTAATTAAGCAAAATACTAAACAAAAAATAATTGAAATATTTTAGCCTAGCTAAACATGTAAGAAATGCTTTCTTTAAAAGTGTACTTTTCAGCTCAAGGTCCAGATTTTAAACTATATAAATGCTAAAAAAGACTGTCTTGGAAAGGTAACCATGGTAAACTAGAGAACATGGACACTGGGCTAAAGGTACTGTAGAGCAAAGATGAAACTAATTATAAATAACAGAGACTAATGGTCAGATGAGAGTCACAGTGTTAAGCTTGCCAGTTTTAGAACTGCCCAAGAATATTTTTTTTCAGAATTTTAAATTCTATCTAATTATTCAGATAATTTAAATACTCTTGAACACCACTGTTGCTAATTTGCTATTGCATTGTTTGTGATTCTGATTTAAATCAAATTCTCTGTATAACAGCAATAGGAGACAGTAGGATAGGTGATCCTCTGATCCTCATTGTAAAACTTTCCCTTTTCTGCTTGGGAGCTTTTAACCAACAGTGGTTCATTCTTAGTATTTATTGCATATATGATGGTTCTCTTTTTTGTCAGTTTTTTATTGTTTTATCAAATATTCCTCAACTACAAGAACTTTTAGGGCTACTGCTACAAAAATTATGAACTTCTCTAGAAGAAAAGACTTTTCTTAAAACATCTTCTTTTGGAAATAAAACAAAATTATCTCTTATGATGAATAAAACAAGACTAAAAAGGTATGCCCTCAAAATACAAGGAGGCAAAACAGCGAAAGGTATAAAAATTTTGTTATCTCTTGACAATAGTATATATTGAAATGGCAGTCATTAACAATTGTCAGTGATAACTTACTGGATCAATTCTGCTAAATATTGCTCCTACCTGAAAATCTAATTCATTAAAACTGCTGTATTTCTTGAAATCTGTAACTATAATTTACTACAATATAATAGATTTCATTAATATCTCATATTATTTGCACATAAATAAATGTATTTCTAAAATAAAAGGTTGGGTTTTTCTTCAGAAGTCCCAGAGTCACATTATACTCACATACGTAGTAACAAGGCTAAGTATCATTACTTCAGCCTTCACTGATGACATGGAAATTATGTACAGATCAATGGGGCACCTAAAATAATTCATACATACAAACTCACTCTTCCAGTCGGAGTCTCTTGGCCAAACCAGAGTTGATTCAACTCAACGCAGGCCCATTCACTTCAAAAGAAGGGCAGTGATTAACACTACCAAAGGGTTTGGATATCTTGTTCTACAACAATGGCATTGATGCATTCATTAAAATATGTGAGCAGGATAAATCTCCCATTTAGGCATGAAATTTGGCTGGCTGTTCTGTGGGACATCCTAATTATCCATGCTTGTGATTTTAATAACAATTTGTTTAGAAGTGAACGTAATCTGACACATCCAGTTTGAACACAGATGAAAGCTGAGTTGGATCCATATGTACTGCAAAAGTACTGCAAAATACAGTACCTCATTTGTTTTGAGCTAGTTTTCTGATTCTATTTTTACCCACTGTGATTTACCACCAGTATCCTCTGGGTGATAGTTAAGGAAACAGATGCTGGGAATCTCTGTCCCTTCAGTTCCTGAGGGGAGAGCTCTGACTCACATTTGTGCCTAGTCTCTCCTTTGTACTCACACATGCAAAGGGTGGTTGTGTGAAACTTAAATTACTGCTTGATTTCCAGTTTCTCATTGCCAGTTTCCTCAAAGTTTCCACTTACGTATTTTACAGCTTTACCAGTTTCATTTAAGCAGCATTTTATTACACGTTTCCCTTTCCAAAACCTGAACTGTCTGTTCCCAGGATAAAGTTAAATTCTTTTATTTTGAAGTGCTCTATTTATTTGGGATTTTCCAATGAAACTAGATAGAAAAAAAATGTACAAATCTGGGACAAAGTTGAAATTAATTTTTAACAGATGTTTTAGTCTAAATTTTTCCTCTACCACTTTGAAAAAATGCATCTATAGAACATATATAGAACTATTGAACAGAAATAAATACAGCCCATGCCTGTTTATAAGGCTATCGTGGAACTTTCCATTGTCTGTGTGCAGATATGAAAAGGCTTGTTGGCTTCACTGACAGACTGCAATACTTAGTACAGAGCAGGAAAAAACACTTCTAGACTGAAGGTAGGGCAAGACAGCAGCAGTGTTCCTCCCTGGGTGAGAAAAGGTACATAGCACTGTGACCTAAAATGCAATTGTTATTATTTTGAAAATGTTGCCCAAAACACAGCCTTATAGTAATGAAGGAGTTAAATGACACACTTTATTTCCTTCCTAGAAGATTTCTATTTGACTAGAATTAAAACCATAGTACAGTTCAGAGAAGGGGTCTAGTGTCATTTAGCAATGAGTTGCCCTGGCTGAGTTTCTAGGAGAAATAGTCACAATATAATTAATCTGGTGGAACAGCTGGATACACAGACTGCAATTAATTTTGCTCTGAATATTAACAGTTCCACAGCAGTTGAAAATAAATGATATGAGTCAATAGATTTTTGAATTAAGTAGGTTGTGGGCAATAAAGTAAATTATTGTTGATATTGTAAAAGTTGTTTAAATCAACTGAATGATCTCAGTAAATCCACGTACTTAATAAATCTGTACTAGTACTCATTTATGGAGGAAAAAAAAATAGATTCACACTGCAATTTCTAACTAAAAGCTCAAGAAAAGTTCTAAATAAAACACCAGACTACTTCACTCATTAAACAGAATGAATGTGGACTGTTTACTGTTTCATTGTTCATTATGTAAACAGCATATCAGAACAGTGCACAACTAATAGTCATACATCAGAAACTTGTTTCTTGATTATCCAGAGATATAGGCAGTATCTCTTTAACAGTTTCTTCCAGGGAGTATTTCTCCAATAAGAGCTGGACTTCTAAGCAGATGGTCACTGCACAAGAAACAGTTGAACAGTGGCACCCAGAGGTGAAAAGTGTACTGCTACTAAAGAGTTATTCAATTTGTTGTAATCTATTTCTCATCCTTTCCCTCTGTCATTCTCATCTTTTCTTTTCCAAGTAACAAATGCCAGAAAAAAAATGCTGCCATTTGGAAGAACATACTCTAGAGTTTAAAAAAGAAAGCCCCTGCTTTGTAACAACTATTATAGTTGGGAACACATTTTAGAAACACATTTTTCCTACATATTTTCTCTAACAAAGAACAGGATAAAAATAACCATGGAAAAGAGAATATTTTCAGATGCATCTTCTTGGATAGAATTCTGAAGCCACAAAGTCTTGTATTCTCACTAAATTCACTAGCTGGATTTATTGTGCAGGATTATAACAGGAACTTGAAGATTCAAAGACAAAAGCTGGTGGATTTTAGGAAAAAGTCTTGGGATCATAGAAAAGATGGAATTATAGTTGACACAAACTGTCCATACTACCTCAGATGCCTTGAAGTCAGACGTTTAGTAAAACCTATGGTAAAATTGTCCTAAAAGCACCAGACTCAGTGCATTACCCCTCTGTGATAACCTCCTCAGGCTCCTTGGCCAGTATCGATTTTTATATATGCATAAATGCATATATACATGCCAGTTACTTATTTCACGAAAAGTTTAATTAAATACAAAGAAATGGTGCGACTACCCAGCATAAGTCTCAGAAAAGTCCAATAAAATGAGCCCCATTGATTTTTAATTTAAAAGTCTATACTTTTGTAATTTGCAATGAGTGCCTGCATCTTTCAGTTAAAGTGGGACTCTGTACCTGGGCTGAGCTGCAGCAAACCACATCCACACTCTCTAAGGATCCTCCAAACAACCTTCCACTTAAGAGACCATTATAAGAAAGGGCTTTGACAAGCATCTGCTCAAAAGAGAAGAGAAGTAGGTGTTTGGTTTTGCTTGAATTTTAAAGATAAACTTTATTTCTCTGAGTTAAATGGATTGTGTGAGGTGTCCAGAACGTTTCTGATTATTTTCCCTAGTAGCAAGTCCTTTTGTCTGCTCTTCACGCTGGTTGTTATTAGTATTGCTATTACCATCATCATCATTATTATAAGTATCATTATTACCAGGTAAGGAGCAGTGGTAATGTGGTGGGCAAAAAAGTGAAGTTCACTTTTCTAGATCTGCATCTCCATCCAGCCCAAGCATGAGGAAGGAGTTTCTGTAAACTCTAGACAGGGGCAAATGTTTCCAAATTCATCCCTATAGCCAGTGTGTTCAGGGTTGCATTTAAACTACTATCCATACAAAAACCATCAACTGAGGTCAATTTCCAACAGTTTATAGGGTCAGACATCTCTCTGCATCCGCCTTTCAGCCAGGATTTTAAACAAGTATTTGAAAGCAAATAAGGAAAGGAATTATGGCTATATGCAAATTTACATTCTTTCTCCCCCTCATCCCACCTTTATTCTCCTATCTCTTTATTAAGGCCGCGATCACAGAAAAATGTTGTTGCAAAGGCTGGAAGGTGGTGACACGCTGCGAGGATCGAACATGTCCACCGCGCTACCATTGCACGGCGCCGGGCGCAGCTCTGCTGGGCGGAATCCAAGGGGCAGCAATACCGCCCTCGGCGCATCGGCCCCATAACGATGGCTAGCACGCGATCGTGCTATGAGAACCGCACCGAGCGGCCCATT